>NC_056750.1:456206333-456261333 GCF_019279795.1 Protopterus annectens
GGGACAGGGGAAATATTAGGACACCTAGCAACTAAGGGAATTGGAGGAACCACTCAGTCAGCTTAAGTTTCAAAATGTCTGGATGGGACAGAAGTTGTGGTACTGAGTCCAGAATCCAAGGTTGTCGAATTAGATAAGGCCAAAAAAGGGGAATCAATTCTGTCTAGGGCAAAAGAGTGCAATGGGGACTACTGTGCTTTTCAACCAGAGTGCTTTCTGTAAAAATTTTGGAATTAGAGGTATCAGGGGAAAGGCATATAGGAGATCAGGGGGGCCAACTGTGGAGGACAGCGTCTCAGGGTGACCTCCCTAGAGGGGGAATCAGGGTGAAGTAAATGCTGCACTTGTTGTTTAGGGGAGATGCAAAGAGGTCACAGCAAATTTGACCCCAATGTCGAAATATTAACTTTGCCACTTCCAGATTGAAATAACACGAGGCTGAAGGATGCATCTGCTCAGCTTGTCTACAATCACACTGGAACTCCCTGGAATGTGCATTGCTATTAGAAAGCAGTTGGAAGAGATCATCCATTGGCACACTCTGAGGACTTCTCGACAAAAGGGATAAGACTTGGATCCTCCCTGCTTATTGATGTACCAAATCACTGACATACTGTCTGAATTGCAATAGTCCCCTGAGGAAGAGCCATCTGAAAGACCTGCAATGCAAGATGTACCGCTCTTATCTCCAGGACACTGATGTGCAAACTGGCCTCTAATGGGGACCAAGTGCCTTGAACAGTCTTGCCCAGATAATGGACCCCCCCCACCCCATCTGGGAGGCATCTGTGGTCACTACGGCCATGGGCTCCAGAAGAACAAAGGGACGACCATGGAGAATTTGTTCTGAATGTATCCACCAAAGAAGTTTTGCAACAAGCGGTGATCGGGACTTGATCTGACAGCAGTTGGTGAAGGATAGACAACTGGGAAGCTAGAAGCAATCACAGAACTCTCACATGTAACCTAACAGTACTACAGTTATAGAAGCTGCCACTGACCCTACAGCTTGCAAGACTAGTCGAGCCAGAATCCTCTTTCTGTGGATTACCTTTTGAACTTGTACCACTACACTCTCTTATATTTCTGGAGGAAGGGATGCTATTGTTTGAGTATTCAAAACCACCCATATACATTTTAAATTTTGTGTTGAGTTAAATGCGATTTATCATAATCCCCAGAAGGGCGCAGATGTTGAGGGTGTAATCTCTGGCTACCATTAACTGATGCTTGGTTGAAGCAGTTATGAGCCAGACGTCCAAGTATGGAAACACTCAGAACCCTTGCAGTCTCATGTGAGCTGCTACTACTGCCATGCATTTGGTGAACACCTTGAGGGATGTGGTGAGACCACAGGGCAGTACTCTGAACTGGTAATGACTGGCTCCCAGCCAGAAGTGAAGGAACTTTCTGGAGCATCTGTCCATCTTTACATGGTAATATGCATCCTGAAGGTCTGAGCACATCCAGTTGTCTTCTTCAGGAAGGAAAGAATAGACTGTACAGTGACCATCCAGAACTTTGTTTGCCAAACAGATATTTCTCAGCACACTGAGATCCAAAATGAGCCTCCAAGTCCCCTGTCCTTTTTGGCACTAAAGAATCTTGAGTAGGTTCTGGATCCTTTATAGTTTGGTGAGACTTCTTGGGTGACTCTTTTGTCCAGCAGTATTTGAATTTTTTGCACTGCTGAATCCCTCTGATTGTGTGGAACATCGGGGATTTTCTTTTTTTTTTTCTTTGTGCAGGGGGAGTATGAGAAAAAGGGAATGATATAGCCTCTGGATGTGATCTGCTGCACCAGGAATCTGATGTTATGTTTAACCAGGCATTTAGGTGCAGGGATAAGCATCTCCCAACTGCCTCCAGAGGAAGACAATCAGGCCTCCCTTCAGGAGCACTGAAAGGGCTTCCCTGGAAAGGAATCCTTGAAGCCCTGGTGTTGCAAACCACCTCTGTCACAAGGGCGGCTTCTTCCTTTTTGGTTTCCCCTCTGCCCCGGGGGAACTCCCACCATGTGCATCTTGGAAAGGCTGTTGGGAATTCTTGAACCACATTTTTCTACCACTCCTCTGGTTCCTAAAAAAGGACCTTTGGTAGGTGGAGAAATGTACATCCAAGGCAGAAAGGGTCTTACCATCTTTCTCGCACCTAAAGTCTTCTAATTTTGAGCCAAACAAGGATGTTCCGTCAAAAGGCACACTGATTAAAGAAGATTTTAATGGTTCCGCAAAATCAAATAAGCACATCCAGGGATGTCTCCCTAATGGCTAATAGCCTGTATCCACAGCTCTGGATGTCCCTTTGGCTGTACGGATGATCAGCCTCATGGACAAGTTGGACAGACTCCAGGGTGGCTAACTGGGAAGCAAATTCCTCTTGGACTCCCTCAGCTACAGCACCCGCAATGTTGTCTAACAGCTCCTTAATCAGATCCCGTTGGAGTCTGGTGAAAAGTGCCAAAAATTTCAAGGGCTTTATGGCAAAGGTCAATGAACGTAGACCCGCTTCCCAAATCTGTCCACAGCCTGAGATTCTCTGTTGGGCAGATGTACAGAGGCACTCTCCTCAGTGAGTTCCTTTTTAGTGGCGGCCACTATGACCATAGCATTTACAGCTAACCCCTTGGCTCAGAATGGTTTATCTTCAGGGGTGGAAAGTATCTTACCGGGTCTTTTGGGGATGGGCTCGATGGTGTCTGCAGATTTCCATGCCTGCTGTGAAACCAACTGAATGAGTTCATCAGTGGGCATCATCACCCAAGAGGTAGATGAGCGGGTGCCGAAAGCCTGCAGGTAAAAAGATTCCTCAGAAGAGGGTTTTGGGACTTTCAGTCACTCCTCTGTTTTAAAATTTCCAAGATGTCTCCAAATGAGACATCTTCAGGAGGTGACAGTGGGGACGGTTCCCCTTCATCGAAATCTGTGTCCTCAGTGATCATCAAAATCTGTGTCCTCAGTGACGGATTCCTAGGGGGATTCCAAGTGCTTCCTCTTGACTTCTTTTTCTGAGGGACCTCCTCAGGGGGATAATGTGGGGAGGTATCAGAAAATGACAGTACTTGAGATTCAGCAACCGCTGTCCCAGTGGAGAGGCAAGATAAATAACTGAACTAGAGGGGGAAACCTGTTCCATGGTTGAAGGCGCCGACTGAGACTCCGCAGGTGAAAGGACCCTCTGCATAGTCTCGAAGGCCGGTCCCTTGAAAAAGGAAAGGAGTCCGGAACTGAGAGACTGTCTCAGAACTGGGGTCACTCTTCACTCCAAAGAAAGTACAGTTGTGTATACTTACCATAAATGTAGATGCTAGAGTGTCTTCACTGCTGCAGTCATCACCATTTGGGTTATCCCTGCCAAGGTAGCCCTCGGCCGGCCCAAATACCAGAGAATTAGTATTTCTACGTCAGTTGCTGCCAATTGAGGACTGACATTGGGTTTTCAGTAGTATAAACTAAGGCAGCAGACGCCATTACATCAGTTGTTCTTGCCCTAATCTGTCAGGAGCCCCCATAGCAGGAGGCCAGGTTCTGGTGGAAGAACCCCACCAGTGGAAAATCAATACCAATATGTCCCTTGTAAGGAAATGAGAGCAACAAGGAAGAATGGTAACAAAAGGAGAAAGGGAAGAAAGGGGGATGGAGGGAAACCAAGACTGCAACAGTGAATACACTCTAACATCTACATTAATGGCAAGTGTACACATCTATACTATGTTCTTTGTGTTTCACTGTTGCAGTCATCACATTTGGGTCGATTCCCAAAGTTGAGGAAATGGGTGGAGGCAGTCAAGGAAATTAGGGGCTGGCTAGGATGGCCGGCAAGACTGTAGAGGCAAACCCTGCCCTGGATTTGGAGAAGAGAGGCAGGTGGTAATGCTTGGTAAAAGTGTGAACACATGTCCAGGTGGCAGCCTCCAGGATGTCCCTGGTGGGGACTCCTCTGAGGAAAGCTGCTGAGGTGGAGGCTGCTCTGGTGGAGTGTGTCCTGTCCTCCTTGGGGGGAGGCTTTCCATGCTGTTTGCAGCAGAAATGGATGCAGTGTACTATCCACTTGGAAATGGTTTGCTTGGAGATGGCTTTGCCTTCTGCTCCTGTAGCAAAACTAACCAGCAATTGATCAGACTTTCTGAAGGATTTAGTCCTGTCTAGATGGAATCTGAGCTGTCCGTGCACGTCTAGAGAGTGGAGAATCCTTTCCCCTTGTAATGGGGATTAGGAAAAAGAAGTTGGGCAAATGAATGGATTGGCTGACAGCCACACTGGACACCACCTTGGGTATGAAGGCTGGGTTAGTTCTTTGGGATAACCTGTCTGTCTGCATGGAAGATGATGAAGGGTTCCCACAGCCATGAGTGCTTGCAGTTCAGAGACTCTTCTGGCTGAAGTGATGGCCAGAAGGAATGTTGTCTTCCAGGAGAGCAATTTTAGCTCTGCAGAAGCAGCTGGTTCAAAAGAGGGCAGGGTGAGCTTTTCCAAGACAAAGTTAAGGTCCCAAAGCTGGTGCCTGTCTGGGTGGCCTCAAGTTGCTAGCCCCTCTGAGGAACTGTTTGATCACAGGGTGTGAGAAAAGGGGCGGCTCAGTGGGGAAAATGAGCAGAAATAGCAGAAGCGTGAATTTTTATACAGGAGAAAGAAGGCCACTGTGTAGCAGATCAGCAAAGTAATCAAGGATGAGAGGGAATGGAGGACTGTGCCGTACTGACTCACTTAGCCTGGATCCAGGTGTAGAACAGTTTCCATTTATCTCCCTAAGACTTTCTGGTGCTAGGACATCTGGCCTCACGGAGGACATCCAGAACCCGTTTACTGATGACGGCAGATTGGTTCGGGGTTAAGGAATAAGCCAAGCTGCCAAACTGACTGTCTGCAATTGGGGATGCAGGAATTCCCCTTGCCTCTGGGTCAGGATGTTTGGAATCTGAGAAAGATGCAATGGAGGCAGCGGGGACAGGCTGCACAGCAAGGGATACCAGTGTTGCTGGGGCCAGTCTGGAGCTATAAGAATGGTACTTGGTTTTTCCTCCCTTATTTTGAGCAATACCCTGGGGATGAGAGGTAGGGGAGGGAAAGCATAGACAGATAGATTGACCCAGGGGAAGGACAGGGCATCCACTTTCAAAGCCATGCAGTGAAGCTCCCTGAGGCAGAATTTGCTGAGCTGATGGTTGGCGTGGGAGGCAAAGAGGTCCACCTTTGGGTTCCCCATTTCTGAGTTATTAGGGTGAAGGTACTTCTGTTGAGTTGCCACTCGTGTGGGTCCAGAAGATTTCTGCTTAATTGCTCTGCCAGAGAGTTGAGACAGCCTGGTAGGAAATGCGCTAACAGGTGTAGTTGTATGGAAGAGGCTGTGTGCCAAAGGGTCATCGCCAGCCTACATAGAGGGTAGGAGTGAGTCCCCCCTGCTTGTTGATGTACCACATCACAGTGGTGTTGTCTGTTTTGATCAGGAGAAACCCTGGAGAGAGAAGGGGTTTAAAAGCTATAAAGGCATGCTGCACAGCCATCATCTCTTTTTGGCTTGTATGCAGAGGGATTTGCTGCGGGCTCCATTGCCCTATATGCACCTGCCGTCCAGGTGAGCACCTCAAGCATAGTCTGATGCGTCTGTGGTGAGGGTCTGGGTGGTGGGGAGAAGGGCAGTTCCTTGTTGTGGAAGCATGCTGTTGCCCACCAAAAAAATCCTTTCTGAGGCAAGGAATTCTAGATAGAAGAGTTCCCAGGTCTTGAGATTGCTGATACCAAAGGCTCTTTAGGTACCATTGAAGTTTCCTCATATGCAGTCTGGCATATGGAATGAGTAGTACGCAAGATGCCATGAACCCCAGAGCTTGCAGGATCTTCCCTGCAGATAGATGGAGCCTGGGGGCTAGTTGAGAGAAAAAGGCCATCAGGAAAAAGTACAGTTTTGTACCTACCATAAATGTAGATGTTCGAGTGTATATACTGCTGCAGTCAACACACTAGGGTTATCCTGCCGTCAAGAGGCAGCCAACGCCATTTTCTTCAGTTTTTCTTGCCCCAGATGTCATGCCCCCAACTAGGAAGGCAATACAAATAACTATGCAAAAATACCTTAGTAGATAAACAATAGTACTAGCTGTTAGCAAATACACCATATAGACATGCATCCAATAGATTGATGTACATGGAGTTATAAGTAACACCCTGGTATGTAGAGGGGATGGTGGGAGGGTAACCTGGACTGCAGCAGTATATACACTCGAACATCTACATTTATGGTAGGTACAAAACTGTACTATGTTCATCGTGTTATACTGCTGCAGTCATCACACTTGGGTTGAATCCCAAAGCTATGGATGGGTGGCTGGTACTAAACTGGGTTAGGTGAAGCTAGGATGCCCTGAAGAACTGCAGTGGCAAAACCAGCTCTGTTTTTTTGAGTATAATGGAAGGTGGTAGTGCTTGGTAAAGGTGTGCACTGAACTCCAAGTAGCTGCCTCCAGAATGTCCTTGGTTGGAACCCCCCTGAGAAAGGCTGCTGAGGTTGCTGTAGCCCTGGTAGAATGGGACCTAATATTAACAGGCATTGCTTTCCCATGGTGCGAGTAGCAAAAGCGGATACAATGTGCTATCCATTTGGAGATGGTCTGTTTTGAAATAGCCTTTCCTTGTGAACCTGCAGCATAGGATACAAAGAGTTGGTCCGTTTTTCTGAAGGTCTTTGTCTTATCCAAATAGTAACATAGCTGTCTGTGAATGTCCAAAGAGTGAAGGAGTCTTTCTCCTTTATTCTGGGGGTTTGGATAAAAGGTGGGTAAATTAATGGTCTGATTCAAAGCCACACTGGATACTACCTTTGGCATAAAGGCAGGGTTAGTTTGTAAGGAGACTGTGTCCTGATGGAAAATGATGAAAGGTTCCACTGCCATAAGTGCCTGTAGTTCTGAGACCCTGCATGCTGAGGTGATAGCCAGCAACAGAGCGGTTTTCCATGACAAGTATTGTAGTTCTGCTGAGAAGGCTGGTTCGAAAGGAGGCAGTGTTCATTTTTCTAAAACAAAGTTGAAGTCCCAAGCTGGCGTTGGGGGTTTTCTGGGGGGTCTTATATTCTTAGCCCCTCTGAGAAACTGCCTTATTAAAGGGTGTGAGAATATGGGAGGATCTGTATTATATTGAGCTGAAATGGCTGAAGCATGGATCTTAATGGATGAGAAAGAAAGGCCTTTGTGTAGCATCTCAGTTAAGTATTGCAGTATTTGAGGAATGTTTGGTATCCAAGGATTTTGGCCTTTAGCCTGGTTCCATGCACAAAATCTTTTCCATTTGTCTGAGTAAGTTTTTCTGGTGCTGGGCCTCCTGGCCTCCAAAATGACATTCAGGACGTCCTTTGAGAGAAGTGTTGATTAACAATTCAAGGTATTCTCCTTGCAGCTAAATTTAAAGTCCTGAGCTGACTGTAAAGGATCTGAGAGTTTTGCTGAGTCAACTGAAGTGGGAATTGAGGTAAGATCCATGGAGGGCTGTGAGTCAAGGTCCTTAGTAATGGGTACCAGTGCTGACGTGGCCAGTCCGGAGCAATGAGGATCATTTGTGGTCTCTCTGATCTGACTTTCAGTAATACCTTGGTCAAGAGAAGTAGTGGTGGGAAGGCACAGACTGTAAAGCTATCCAACTGAATGATAGGGCGTCCACTTTCCAGGCTAGGGAATGATAAGTCCTTGTGCAAAATTGCTGTAGTTGGCAATTATTGGGGGAGGCAAATAGATCTATGTCTGGGCTTCCCCACCTTTGAGTTATCATTGAAAATACTTGTGGGTGTAAGTCTCCACTTGTGAGGATCTGCCAAATTTCTGCTTAATTCGTCTGCCAATATGTTTTCCTTTCCTGGCAGGAATTGTGCTTGCAGTTGTACTTGGTAAGTCAATGCTGTGTTCCACAAGGTCACTGCCTGTCTGCATAAAGAGTAGGAGTGAGTTCCTCCCTGTTTATGTACCACATAACTGTGGTGTTGTCTTGTCCTTATTAGTAGTTGTCCTGGATGCAAGAGGTCCTTGAGGGCTGTGCATTTTGCACAGCTAGAATCTCCTTTTGGTTGATGTGTAGATGCATTTGTTTTGCAGACCATTTGCCCTGTATGCACTGTCCTGCCATGTGTACTCCCCAGGCGTAGTCTGAAGAATCTGTTATAGTTTGGTTTGTTGGAGGTAAGACAAAAGGAAGACTCTTGTTTATCTGACATGCTTGAGCCCACCATAGGAACTCTTTTTGAAAGCAGGGAATGAGAGGTATACTTGTTTCTTGGCTGTGCCTGTGTTGAGTCCATACACTTTTCAGGTACCATTGTAATTTCCTCATATGCAGCTTTGCATGTGGAATTAGTTGAATGCAGGATGCCATGAACACCAATGCCTGCAGGATTTTCCTTGCAGTGAGCTGGGTAAAAGTTGCCATCTTTTTGAAGTATTGAGTCAGTTGTTTTTGTTTGTCTGGCATGAGATAAGCCATCTGGGCCGTTGTATTTAAGCTGGCACCCAGGAATATTATGTCTTGTGTGGGTATTAGCTTTGACTTATTTTTGTTTACTGTGTACCCTAGGCAACTTAGCAGCTTTGTTACAAACGCCAGATGCTGTAATAGAATGGCCTTGCTGTCCTCTTGGATCAGGCAGTTGTCCAGATATGGATAAATTTGTATTCCTCTGTCTGCAGTATGCAATTACTGATGCCAGGCATTTCATAAATACTCTGGGCGCAGTAGATAAGCCAAAGGGCAATGCAGAGAATTGATAATGCATTGTACCTGCCAAAAATCTGAGGTATCTTCTGCAATCTTGTCTGATAGGGACATGCAGGTATGCCTCTTTGAGGTCCAACGTTACCAGCCAAGACTCCTTGCCCAGCATGGGAAGAAGCTGCTGTAGTGTGAGCATTTTGAATTTGGGTACCTCCAGGTATGTGTTTAGAACTGAGAGGTCTAAAATGGGTCTCCAGGCTTTGTCCTTTCTTGGTACTAGAAATAGTCTTGAATAAAAAACCTTGACCTTCCTCCTTTGTAGGTACCTATTGAATTGCTTTCATATCCATGAGAGCTGAAATTTGCGTTTGTGCCTCTGCCCATTGGTTTGGAGGCAGATTTAGCATGCCACTCATCCGTGGTAAAGTGTGAAAATGAAATCTGTAGCCTCGGCTAATAATTTCCAGAACCCATTTGTCCTTTGTTATGATGCGCCAATTTTGTGGAAATAGAGCCAGTTTTCCTCCCAAAGGTGCTGCCAGGGCAATTTTGCTTGGCAGGCGAAGAGGGAAGTCATTGTATTTGTTTCCTGGAGGGTTGAGATCTTTCGTCTCTACCTCTGAGTTGTTGTATGCCATTGTCTAGGCCTGAAAGAACCTTGTGGCTGGCCTCTGCCCCTTGGGCGTTTGTACCTACCCCTTTGGGGCCTGTCTGATGCAGGAAAGGACCAGTTTTTTGATGGCCAGTTTCTGCTGAAACGAGGAGGTTGTACCTGTACAAAATCTTTAACTGTCTGCATAGATTTTGCCTTTTCTTCCATTTTCTTTAAAACTTCCTCTGTTTTGACACCAAATAACACATCTTTCTGCAATGGAGCATCCAATAACTTTGCTTTGACATGTTCTGGTAAGGCTTGCTCTTTTAGCCAAGCATGTCTACGTATTACAGATCCTGTGACAGCTGCTCTACATGATGCTTCCAATGAATCAAAACCACACTGTAAGGTATGCTTTCCCACCTGTTCTGCTGCATGCAGCAAATCCTGCATCTCTTTGAAATCAGGTTGATCTGTCTGAGGGATCATTTTCTGCTTTAACTGTGTAATCAAGTACTGCTGGTATTTTAGCATGTGGAATTGGCAGTTTAAGGCCCTCTGGCCAAAGTGGCAGACGTATACACTTTCTTCCCCCATCTTTCTAATGCTCTGGAATCTCTTTCAAAAGATAATGGATTCTTAGCAGTAGAGGCCTTAACCCCTGTGGTTCCCTGGGAAATGGTTTCAGGGTCTGCAACAGGGCTTTTATATAGAAACTTATGAGAATCAGGAACTCTGTAGTATCTGTCTGGTTTAGTTGGTGCAGGAGGTAAGGAATCTGGGTTTAGACTCGATTCGGTGTAAGCATCATCCAAAATGTCTAAAACTGGAGGAATTGCAAGGGGTCTATGCTGTGGGAGAAGAAGGAACTCACGTAGTGTTATTAGAGTCAGAGTAATCTTGGCCTTCCCAGTGGAAGTGTTCCCTCATGGTGTGTAAAGTTTCCCCAAAAGAGTAGTCTTCAGGGGGGGGGGGGCAGAGGGAATGGACTCTTCAGCATCTGAGTCTTCATAAGGAGGGAAGGAATAATCCTGGTCCTCAGAGTTAGCTGAGGAAATGGATGCTTGGTCGGAGGAAGGATAATCTTCCTCCAGTCTAGGCCTTTTGTCAGGAGGGGGTTGTGAACCCCTGATAAGGGTAATTAAATCCTCAGCCATCTTAAACATCTGTTTTTTAGGCATAGGGGCCTGTGGGGGAAACCGTGGACCCGGTTTCCTAACTTTTAAGGGGGTTTTAAGTTTAGCATAAGACTTAATAGAGATAGTTGTCAGTTTGAAGACACCTTCAGAAACCGAAGGCCTGTCCAAAATCTCCGGATCACCGTCAGGGTTGGCGTCCGAGGGGTGAGATGGAACCGGCTCCGGAGGACCAGCTGATTCGGTCTGGGAGGCCGTCAGAATTTCTAAATCAGCAGTAGTCAGGGGCTGCGTAGGCACCTCGCTGAAAACCAGAGAACCGGCGGTAGGCCTTGTTGAAGCCTTGGTTGCCTGTCCTTATCCTTGAGTTTTTTAATCATTGCTGATGTCGGTTGTTCCGACGACATGCTATAATTAAATTTTCTGCCAAAATAATGTCGGGCGAAATCTGCCCGACGCTTGATTGTACGTTTGTTGAACCTATCACAAAACCGACAACCAGAGACGTCGTGGTCTGGGCCAAGGCAAGGAATATAATAAGAATGAAAATCCTTATGAGGTATTTGCTTCCCACAAGAAATGCAATTATTAACTTTGTCTGACATCGGTCTGAGGCAAGAAAAGTTTCGAAAGAAAAACAAGCTTCAAAGCAGGATCTGACCAACGTAATCCACAGAGTAAACGAGTGCCAAGTGGGTAGTTGCAAGAAAATTTATTGATATAAAACAAGCACTTTCGTTCGGCTAGATACCGAGCTTTTTCAAGTTAAAAATGAATTAAAACATTGGAAACAGTGCCATTTTATATATCTTTCCCTATCACATGGTTAGCTAGTTAGCTGTTAGTCTTAAGTCAATTAACAATTAGTAAGGAGTGCTACTTTAGTGAAGCAACACTCATAACTTAATATCCTGCTTTGAAGCTTGTTTTTCTTTGGTTTGGTGATACTGTTGCTATTTATTTCTTGGCAAGAAAAGTTTCCCCAACAGGGTACTTCGCTTTAGAGAAGACTTTGGGCTGAAATTCGATTCGAAAATCTCAGGAGCTAGCCAACCGGCACTTGCGAACTGCTTCTGCTTCAGGCCCCGCGCAGCAAGAAAGACTTAAGAAAATGGCGTTGGCTGCCTCTTATCCCCCTGTCGCACTGACGTCAGGGAAGAAGCGATGACGACCGACACCGGACCAAGACTTTGGGATTTGTCTGACGGCAGGATAACCCTAGTGTGATGACTGCAGCAGTATAACACAATGAACATCTTGTTTCTCTGGTGTAAGGTATGCCATCTGGGATGCTGTAGCCAGACTTGCTCACAGGAAGATTATCCTTTGGTTGGGCACCTGTTTGGATTTCTTTTCATTGATTGTGTATACCCTAGGGAGGTTAGTAGTGTTAGAGCAGCTTTTCCTGGCAGGCTGCCTGAATAAGGCAGTCATCTAGGTATGGGTAAATTTGAATATTTCTTTGTCTGCAAAGACAATGGCCAGAGCCAGACATTTTGTGAAAACTCTGGGAGCAGTAGATAGGCCAAAGGTAAGTGCAGAGAACTTAAAGTGTTCAGATCTTGCCCTGAAGCGGAGATATTTCCTGCAGGACTCCCTGATAGGAATGTGGAGGTAGGCCTCTTTTAGATCTAGGGTGGTTAGCCAAGCATCCTTGGAGACCGTGGGTAGCAGCTGCTGGAGGGTGAGCATTTTGAATTTTGTGGTCACCAGGAAGGTGTTTAGAATGGAAAGCCTGAGGATGGGGTGCCAGGTGCCATCTTCTCTGGGTACCAGAAAAAACCTGGAGTAGAAGCCTTGGCCTATCTGTTCTGCACGGAAAGGATTTGCTTTTGAGCCTCTGCCCACTGATTTGGTTGTAGATCTGGGAACCCTTTGGGGTGGAAATGTGTGGAAGGAAAATTTGTATCCCTGAGACACAATGTTCAGAACCCATTGGTCCTTGGTAATGGTGACCCAGGTGCTTGAAGGAAAGGAGAGTTTTCCTGCTAGGGGTAAGTTGAAGGTGGGCAGAGGGAGAGGGTGGAGGAGGTGAGTCATTCTGAGTTCTTACCACAAGGAGGTGGCTTAGAACTCCCTCGTTTTGAAGTGGAGGTAGTCCACTGCTTAGATCTCTGCATTCCCTGGGGATGCTGTCTGGGGGGTCCGTTTCTATGGGGCCTAGGCTGGGCTGATTTCTCAGAGCAGGAAAGGACCAGTGCTTGGAGGGACAATGCCTGCTGAACCTAGGAGGCTGGACCTGTAAGAAATATTTAACTGTTTGCATAGATTTTGCTTTTTCTTCCATCTTTTTAAGACTTCTGCCTTAGTGCCAAATAAGTTATCTTAGCGCAAGGGGGCATCCAACAATTTAGATTTGACATAGTCTGGCAGGGGTTGTTCCTTAAGCCATGCATGTCTTCTAATGACAGATCCAGTGACTGCTGCCCTGCAAGAAGCTTCTAGGGTGACAAAACCACAGTGCAAGCCGTGTTTAGTTATTTGACTTGCAGAACACATCACCTCTTGTAAAATCTTCTGCCCAAGCAGTTAAAGGAAGACATTTTTTGTTTAAGGAGCTCCAAGGTATGTTGCTGAAATTTCAGCATATGGAACTGACAATTTAACGCCCCGATAGCAAGAGTAGCTGAGGTGTATACTTTTTTACCCCATCTGTCCAATGCTCGGGAATCCCTGTATGAGGTAGGGCGTCAGGAGTCAATCTGGATTTGAAGAAAACATCCTCCACAACATCCAGGACTGGGGGGGATGGCCAAGGGTCTGTGTTGTGGAAGATCTAGGAATTCCAGAGTCTCTTTTTAGACTGAGGGTAGTCCTGACTCTCTCATTGGAAAGGCTCCCTTAATGTACGCAGAGTTTACCCAAAGGAAAAATCTTCTGGGGGAAGAGGCTGAAGGAATGGAGTCCTCTGCATCGGAATCCTCATAAGTGGAGAGGGGTTGCATGTCTTCATACTCAGAGCCATCAGATTTCATCTGAGTCTTATTCAGGCTGAACTATAGGGGACAGATCTTTTTTCCTTTTGGAAGGGTAGCTTGGCTTCCCCTGATCAGCAATGTAAGGTCTTCCGCCATTTTAAGCATTTGAGACTGAGGCAAAGTAGTAGGCGGCTGAAAGTGGGTTGCCGGTTTCTTGAGTGTGGGTCGCACCCTGGGCCTAAGAAACTCGGTTGTTTTTTAAAGAATGGTAGTCGCGAAAGACGACGTTGGTTTGTGTCGAGATTCGGTAGTGCAATGGACTTCCTTGGAAGCCGGTGCCTGCTCAACGGCATCAGACCCATTCAAGGTAGAGACAACCGCAGGATCCTAAGTCGAAGAAGAGTTTTGCGGCATACCAGACTCCGAAAGGGTCCCGGTAGTGGCCTGCAAATCAACAGAACCGGGCATCAGGGGCTGCAAAAGCACCTCACTGAGTACCGGAGGACTGACGACTAGCTTAATGGAAGAGTCATCGGTAGGTTTGGACCTGTGCGGTCCGTCTCTGTCTTCATCTTTACATTTTTTCGGAAGATCTGATGTTGGATGGCTTACCGAAGCCACATCAGAATTCGAGGACTGTAAATAAAAATATCTAGCTACAATAAGGGCCCGACGATGGATAGTTCTGGCATTGAACAAAGCACAGAAGCGACAAAGGACATCGTGGTCTGAGCCTAAACAAGTGACGCAGTAAGAGTGGAAGTCTTGCTGTGGTATTTGCTTTCCACGGGCGAGACAATTTTTTAACTTTTTCGGACATCGGTTAGTGCAAGAAAAAAAGGATCCCCAACGGGGTACTTGGCTTTAGAAGACTTCAACTTCAATTCGGTAGACGAAACTCAGCTAGCGGCCTACTAACTAGTGCAAACTGCTTCGGGCTCCACAGCAAGAAAGACTGATGTAATGGCATCGGCTGCCTTACTTTATACTACTGACGACCTGACGTCAGTCCTCAAGCAACAGCAACCAACGCAGAAACACCAAGTTTCTGGTATTCGGGCTGGCCGAGGGCTACCCTGGGAGGGATAACCCAAATGCAATGATTGCAACAGTGAAACATGAAGAACATTTGATCCTAGAGACTAAAGCCAGAGCTAAATTAACTTGAGCCAAAGCTCCAAGGAGCAGGAGTGGCTCCAAAAAAGTACAGTTTTGTACCTACCATAAATGTAGATGTCCGAACTGGATAGCATCTGCAGTCATAACAAATGGGTTGTCCTGTCGTCAGGCAGCCCTTCGGTCGGCCGGATTCCAAAGTCTGGGTCCGGCTTCGGCTGATGTCGCACTTCACCCGACGTCATCTCTGCTGGTCTTCGGGTATAAAGGCATCAGCCGACGCAATTTTCCTCAGTATTTCTTGCCCCAGATGCCAGTTGCCCTCTTGGAAGGCTAAATTTTGGATAAATGCCAATGTTTCCAAAAAAGTAGAAGGCAAACACAAAAAATAAGCATGTATATACATATATACAAACAAATACACCATAAGAGACTCCCCCCCCAGCTAGCTATTAGGAGGGTAAATACCCTAGGAGTACCACAGAGGGGAAGGAGGGTGGGTAATCCTGACTGCAGATGCTATCCAGTTCGGACATCTACATTTATGGTAGGTACAAAACTGTACTATGTCCTTCATGGATGCATCTGCAGTCATAACAAATGGGTAGAATACCATAGCCAAACTAGGGGTGGAGGAAGAAAAATTATGGTGTAGTTAGGATCCCTTGCAGTACAGCAGTGGCAAACCCTGCTCGGGATCTAGAGTATAGAGGTAAATTATAATGCTTGGCAAATGTATGCACGGAGGTCCAAGTAGCCGCCTCAATAATGTCCTTGGTTGCCACTCCTCGTAAGAAAGCTGTGGTAGTGGCTGTAGCCCTTGTAGAATGAGGTCTTATGTTCTGTGGAATTGGTTTTCCATGGTAGGAGTAACAGAATCTTATGCAATTTCCTATCCATTTGGAGATTGTCTGTTTGGAAATTGCTTTTCCTTCCCTTCCTGTTGCATAGGCTACTAAAAGCTGGTCAGTTTTTCTGTTACTTTTGGTTCTGTCCAGGTAGTAGCGTAACTGCCTATGTACATCCAAGGTATGCAGCAGTCTTTCCCCACTGTTCTGTGGATTGGGAAAGAAGGTAGGTAGGTGGATTGCCTGGTTTAAAGACACTCTGGATACCACCTTAGGCATAAATGTAGGATTAGTTCTCATGGACACCCTATCTTGATGGAAGATTAGGAAGGGTTGCACTGCCATTAAGGCCTGTAGTTCAAACCCTCCTTGCTGAGGTAATTGCCAGTAGGAAAGCAGTTTTCCATGACAGGTGTTGCAGATCTGCTGTTGCTGCTGGTTCAAGCGGAGGGAGTGTCAACTTTTCTAGCACAAAGTTCAAGTCCCATGCTGGTAATGGTGGTTTCCTAGGAGGTTTTACATTCTTGATCCCTCTGAGGAACTGCCTGAGTAGAGGATGCGAAAAGACAGGTGGATCAAGGCTGTATTCTGCTGAAATAGCTGATGCATGTATCTTGATGGAGGAATAGGACAGGCCTGTATGTAGAAGCTCTGCCAAGTACTCCAGAATGTTAGCAATATCTATGTTCGACACATCTTTTCCTCTTTCAGTACTCCAAATGACAAACCTTTTCCATTTTCCTGCATAGTTCCTTCTTGTTGAAGGTCTGCGGGCTTCAAGGATAATGTCTTTAACCCTTTGGGAAAGGTCTGGGTTAGTTGCTGCTATGTGATGTTCCAGGCAGTCAGTTGCAAGGTTTTTAGGTTTGGATGCATGATGTTGTAGTTGTTCTGAGTTAACATCAAAGGCATCAGGGGTATTGACCACATTCCCTCCTGAGACATGCTCCTCAGCAATGGGTACCAGTGTTGTCTTGGCCAATTCGGAGCTATCAGGATTATCCTTGGACGTTCCTCTTTGATTTTCAGTAGTACCTTGTGCATCAAGGGAAGAGGTGGAAATGCATATGCTGTCAGGCCTTTCCAGCTGAAGGATAGAGAGTCCACCTTCCATGCAAGTGGGTGGAATGTCCTTGTGCAGAATTTTTTGAGCTGGTGATTGAGTGGGGATGCGAATAGATCTATTTGTGGCATTCCCCATTTTTTTGTGATGGCCTTGAAGATGTCCGGGTGTAGCATCCATTCGTGAGCATCCGAGGTGGTTCTGCTTAACATGTCTGCTAGGGTGTTCTCTTTTCCCGGCACAAATATTGCCTGTAACTGGATGTTGTAGCCGAGCCAGATTCCAAAGGTCCAAAGTCATTCTGCATAGGGGTATGAATGAGTGCCTCCCTGTTTGTTGATGTACCACATGACTGTGGTGTTGTCTGTCCTTATCATCAAATGGCCTTCTTTGAGGAATGGTCTGAATTTTTGGATTGCCAGTTTTACTGCCAGCATTTCTTTTTGGTTTATGTGCAGGTGCAGCTGGTCTTGAGTCCACAATCCTTGTATGCATTTGTCCAGCATGTGCGCCCCCCCATCCTAGGTCTGAGGCATCCGTTGTGATGGTTTGGCTTGCTCGAAAGTTGTGGAAGGGTAAGCCTGGGTTTGACTGGCATGCTTAAGCCCACCATAGGAACTCCTGTTTTAGGCATGGGATTAGTGGGATTTCTGTTTCTAAGCTGTGCCTGTGCTGAGACCATAAATTCTTTAGGTACCACTGTAGCTTTCTCATATGCAGTCTGGCATGTGGGACCAAGATTATGCAGGATGCCATGAAGCCCAAGGCCTGCAGAACTTTTCTTGCTGTTAGTTTGTTCTGCTTTGTTAATGCCAAGAAGTAAAGAGGGAGTTCTTTTTGTTTTTGTGCAGTTAGGAATGCCACTTGTTTTACTGTGTCCAATTCAGCCAAGAATGTTCTTGTTTGGGATGGTATCAGCCTTGACTTTTGTAAATTGACTGTGTATCCCAGGGCTTGTAGCAAGTAAATGACCCTTTGTAAATCTGTTGTCAGCTTGCTTTTGTTGTCCGCTTGTAACAGGCAGTCGTCCAGGTATGGATAAATTTGGATTCCTGTAGTCTGCAGTGAGCGATTACTGATGCCAGGCATTTTGTGAATACTCTGGGCAGTAGATAAGCCAAAGGGCAATGCTGAGAATTGATAATGCTCTGATCCTGCAAGAAATCTGAGGTATCTTCTGCAATTTGGTCGAATGGGGACGTGCAGGTATGCCTCCTTGAGATCTAAAGTTACCAGCCAACACTCCTTGCCCAGCATGGGAAGAAGTTGCTGTAGGGTCAGCATTTTGAATTTTGGGACAATGATGTATGTGTTTAAGGGACAGGTCGAGAATAGGTCTCCAACTTTTCTCTTTTCTTGGTACTAGGAAGAGTCTGGAGTAGAATCCTTTGCCCTGTTCTGTTATTGGTACTCTTTCCACAGCTCTCATCTTTGATAATTCCGCTATCTGCTGTAGAGCTTCTATTTTTTGATTTGGAGGTAGGTTTGGCATTCCTCTTTTTACTGGTAAGGTGTGGAAGTGGAACCGGTAGCCTTGGTCTATGGTTTGCAAAATCCACTTGTCTTTTGTGATATAGTGCCAATTTTTCGAAAATAAGGCTAACTTTCCACCTAAAGGTGCTGCTATTTGCTCCCTGGTAGGCGGTGTCAGAGCCAAGTCACTGTGATTGTCCTGTTGCAGTGGCAGTGGTTGTGTCTGTGCCTCGGTTATTGCCTTGCCACTGTCGTCCTCTGTAGGCACCTCCTCTGGATTGATTTCTGCCTCTAGAGCGTCTATTCCTGCCCTTGGAGATTTTGTTGAGTCTGGAAAGGACCAATTTTTGGCAGGCCAGTTCCTGCTAAACCTTGGGGGCTGAACCTGTAAGAAATCTTTAACTGTTTGTACAGATTTTGCCTTTTCTTCCATTTTCTTCATTACTTGCTGGGCAGGTGTACCAAATAGACTGGCCTTATCCATAGGAGCATCTAACAGCTTTGCTTTAACATGATCCGGTAAGACCTGTTCTTTCAACCATGCATGCCTTCTTATCACTGTGCCAGTCATGGCTGATCTAAATGAAGCCTCCAGTGCATCATAGCCACATTTTAAGGAATGGTTACTAACCTGTTGGATGTTATTCACCATTTCTAAAACATATTTCTTATCTAAGGATTCATCAGAGGACAGTTTTTTAGTTAACTGATCAAGCATAAACTCTTGGTATTGGATCATATGAAACTGACAGTTTAAAGCTCTAGCTGAGAGAGTAGCAGAGGTGTAAACTTTTTTCCCCCATCTCTCTAAGGACCTGGATTCCCTTTCAGAAGGAATAGGGTTTTTGCTGTGGTCGAGGCTACTGCCTTAGGCCCCTGGGATATAGTTTGGGATCTGCAAGTGGGGCCTTGTATAGGTGGTGATGAGTGTCTGGCACCCTGTAAAATCTATCTGGTTTGGCAGGGGCTGGAGGTAAAGAATCAGGAGCAGTGCAAACATCATTAAATGCATCATCCACAACAGGCAGTACAGGAGGTATAGCTAAGGGCCTATGTTGTGGTAAGTGCAGAAAAGTCCTAAGCCTTTTTCTTGAATCTGAGAAATCTTGTCCCTGCCATTGGAATTGTTCTCTCATGGCATGTAAGGTTTCCCCAAAGGAAAATTCCTCTGGTGGAGAGGCAGCTGGAATGGATTCTTCAGCATCGGAATCTTCATAAGTAGAAAAAGGAGCCTCTGGCTGGCCTGTAATGTCTGAGTCATCCGCAGAATCATCAGAGGATACTGGCTCGGGGGGCTCTGCTCTACGTCTCTTTTCTGGGGGCTGAGAGGCCCTGTCTGGGTGAGATTGGGATCCCCTAATTAAGGATATTAAATCTTCTGCCAGAGTAAGCATTTGTGAACTTGAAGAGGGCCTGTGTGAGGGGGGCTTAACAGGCACTGATTTAGCAGATTTGGCTGCTTTAGCCCTGGCAAAGGCCTTAATAGACATGGCTGCAGGAGGCCTAGCAGCACCACGTGCTGGGGTAGAGACATCCAAAGGGATGGTGTCTGATAAATCACTAGGAACCACAGTTGTAGGCAAAATTTCTGAGGCCGATTCAACTAAGGTAGCAGGAGCCTCAGTAGTAGTCATGGATTCGGCTGAAGATTGACCGGTTTTCTCGGTTTCGGCCGAAACCGAGACACTCGCGGGTTGCTTAACCATGGTTTCGGCCGAAACCGTGGACCGCGAGTGTCGGTCTTTTTCTTTGCGTTTTTTAACAATTTGGGTAGTCGGAGGATCCGACGGCATAATGTACGCAAAATCTGAGCCGAAAAACTGTTCAGCAAACTCCGACCGACGCCTAAGCGTTCGTCGGTTGAAGGAAGCACAGGCCGAACAGGCTGCTACGTCGTGGTCTGGGCCTAAGCAAGGCAGACAGTAAGAGTGGAAATCTTTATGAGGTATTTGTTTCCCACAAGTTAAACAGTTATTGACTTTTTCTGACATCGGCTGAGGCAAGAAAGAGTCCCCAACGGGTACTTAGCTTTAGAAGTCTTGAAGTAGTATTCGGTAGTAGTAATCTCTGGATCTGACCGACCGGCACTTGCGAACAGCTTCTGCTTCCGGCGCCACGCGGCAAGAAAGACTGGGGAAAATGGCGTCGGGTGGTGCCTTTATACCGAAGACCAGCAGAGATGACGCCGGGTGAAGTCGACATCAGCGAAGCGGACCCAGACTTTGGAATCCGGCCGACCGAAGGGCTGCCTGACGACAGGACAACCCATTTGTTATGACTGCAGATGCATCCATGAAGGACATCCTGGGGTTAAAACCTGCCCCCTGGAACTGACAGGTTAGCTACGGCTCCGGGAAAAACACTGCTGCCTACACAGAACTGTTCACAGAAACCCCATACAAGCATGTTAACAGCTGCATAAAGGCAGATGTACCCACCAGAAAAGTACAGAACTAACTCAAAAAAACAAGACACCCGAGTAGAATCATATTAACAGATTGTATAACAGAAGAAAGAAAATCACGGCAAAAATATAGAGGTGCAGCACCTAAGCAGGATAAAAGCCCTCTTATATAAAGTAAAGTTGTGTACCTACCATAAATGTAGATGTTCGAGTGTATTCACTGTTGCAGTCATTACTCTTGGGTTATCCCTGCTGGCAGGCTACCTGCAGTCAGCCTGAATTCCAAAGTCTAGGTCCGGCGTCAGCTGCTGTCGCCTCCTCCCTGACGTCAGTGTGTCAGGGGTATAAAAGATGCAGCCGACGCCATTTTCTTCAGTTTTTCTTTCCCCAGATGTCAGGTGCCCCCAAAATGGTAGGCTAAAAAAAATTATGCCAATAATTATGCATGCAGTAAAATAAACATTTCCTTCATCTACAAGCAAATACACCACACAGGATGTATAAGATAAAGTATAGGAAAGTCCCAGCAAAGAAAAGGGGGATGGTGGGTGGATAACCTGGACTGCAACAGTGAATACACTCGAACATCTACATTTATGGTAGGTACACAACTGTACTATGTTCATCGTGTTTCACTGTTGCAGTCATTACTCTTGGGTTGAATCCCAAAGCTGTGATTGGGTGGCTGGGCCTAAATAGGATTAGGAGAGGCTATAAGCCCCTGCAGAACTGCAGTGGTGAAGCCTGCTCTGGATTTAGAGTAGAGAGGTAAATGGTAGTGCTTTGTAAAAGTGTGCACTGAACTCCAAGTTGCAGCCTCTAAAATGTCTTTGGATGGTACTCCTCTGAGAAAGGCTGCTGAAGTGGCTGCTGCCCTGGTAGAATGAGGCCTAATGCCCTTGGGCACTGATTTGCCATGTTGTGAGTAGCAGAAAAGAATGCAGTGGCCTATCCATTTTGGGATAGTCTGTTTTGAGTTTGGCTTTCCTTGAGATCCTGCAGCATATGCCACTAAAAGTTGCTCAGTTTTTCTGAAAGCTTTAGTTCTGTCCAAGTAGAAGCATAGTTGTCTGTGTATGTCCAAAGAATGCAGAAGTCTCTCACCCTTATTCTGTGGGTTTGGATAAAAGGTAGGCAAATGAATGGTTTGGTTAAGGGCCACACTGGACACTACCTTAGGCATAAATGTTGGGTTCGTCCTCAGAGAAACCCTGTCTGGATGGAAAATGATGAAAGGTTCCAGAGCCATGAGTGCCTGCAACTCTGAAACTCGTCTTGCAGAGGTTATTGCTAGGAGCAGAGCTGTTTTCCAAGATAAAAACTTTATATCAGCTGTATTGGCTGGCTCAAAAGGCGGCAGTGTGAGTTTTTCCAAGACATAATTGAGGTCCAATGCAGGTATTGGGGCTCTCCTTGGAGGTCTTATGTTTTTGGCCCCTCTGAGGTACTGCCTTAGCAATGGATGGGAATAAATAGGAGGTTCCGTATTGTAATGAGCTGAAATGGCAGAGGCATGAATTTTAATTGATGAAAAGGATAGGCCTTTGTCCAGCATCTCAGTTAGAAATTGTAAAATCTGAGGAATATTTGGTACAGATGTGTCAATTCCTTGTGCCTGGTTCCAAGCACAGAATCTTTTCCATTTTTCTGCATAAGATTTTCTGGTACTCGGCCTCCTGGCCTCTAAAGAAACATCCATCACTGCTTTAGACAGAGAGGTGTGTTTTGAATAGTTACATTATCCGCCATGCTGCCAGATTTAGGGTCCTGAGTTGGCTGTGCAGAATCTGATTGTTTCGCTGGGTCAGTAAGTGAGGAATTAGAGGCAATGTCCAGGCTGGACCTTGAGACAAGCTTTTTAGGATTGGGTACCAGTGCTGGCGTGGCCAGTCTGGGGCAATCAATCATTCTTGGCTTCTCTTGTCTGACCTTTAGGAGTACCTTGGGGAGGAGAGGCAGAGGAGGAAAGGCATATACTGTTAGACTTTTCCAGCTGAATGACAGAGCATCCACTTTCCATGCTTGCTTGTGATAAGTCCTTGTGCAGAATTTCTGAAATTGTCAGTTGTCAGGGGAAGCAAATAGATCTATGTCTGGGCATCCCCATTCCTTTGTTATACTGAAGACTTGTGGATCCAGTTTCCACTCGTGGGGATCCGTGAGGTTTCTGCTTAGTTCGTCTGCCGGAGTATTGTTCTTTCCCGTCAGGAATTGTGCTTGCATGTGTACTTGATAAGTCAAGCTGTGTCCCACAAGGTCATTGCTTGTCTGCAGAGGGGGTAGGAATGTGTGCCTCCCTGCTCGTTTATGTACCACATGACTGTAGTATTGTCCGTCCTTATCAGTAGTTGTCCTGGATGGAGTAGATCCTTGAAAGATGTCAGGGCATTCTGAACAGCTAGCATCTCTTTCTGATTGATATGTAGATGCATTTGGGCTTGTGGACCATGAGCCCTGAACACATTTTCCTGCCATGTGTGCTCCCCAGGCATAATCTGATACATCTGTTGTTATTGACTGCCTGGCTGTGGGTAGAGTGAATGGCTGTCCTTTGTTGAGGTGACAGGCATGTGCCCACCATCGAAACTCCTGTTGCAGGCAAGTAATGGGGGTAATTAATGCTTCCAGGCTTTGACAATGCTGAGTCCAGACACTTTTTAGGTACCACTGAAGTTTCCTCATATGCAGTCTGGCATATGGAATTAGCAGAATGCAGGATGCCATGAAGCCCAAAGCCTGCAGAATTTTTCTTGCAGATAGCTGGGTCTTTAAATAAGCCATCTGGGCAGTTGTATTTAAGCTTGCACCCAGGAATATTATCTCTTGAGAGGGTACTAGTTTTGATTTCTTTTCGTTTACTGTGTACCCTAGGCAAATTAATAATATTTTTACGAGCGCCAGATGCTTTAGTAGAGTGTCCTTGTTCTCTGCTTGTATAAGGCAGTCGTCCAAGCAAGGATATATTTAAATTCCTCTTTGCAAAATGCAATTACTGGTGCCAGGCATTTTGTGAAGACCCTGGGCACAGTAGATAAGCCAAAGGGCAGTGCAGAGAATTGGTAGTGCATTGAGCCAGCTATGAATCTGAGGTATCTTCTGCAAGATTGTCTGATTGGGATATGCAAGTATGCCTCTTTTAGGTCCAAAGTTACAAGCCAAGCCTTCTTGCCCAGCATGGGCAGAAGCTGCTGCAGAGTTAACATTTTGAATTTGGGAACGTCCAGAAATGTGTTTAGAACAGACAGGTCCAGTATTGGTCTCCAGGCTTTGCCCTTTCTGGGTACCAAAAAAAGTCCTGAGTAATGGCCCTCATGTTCATAAAGGACGAAACTTTGATTGTGTGGCAGGTTTGGCATACCTTTTGCCTTTGGCAGGGTGTGAAAGTGGAACCTGTAGCCCTGGGACACTATATTCAATACCCATTTGTCCTGGGTGATCATGTGCCAATTTTGACAGAAAAGTGCTAGTTTTCCCCCCTATGGCGGCCGCAAGAAGATGAGTGCTTGGTGCTGGCAGAGGCAAGTCATTGGGACCGTTTCCTGTATGGCTGTGCTTTGTCTTCTCCACTTTTGGAGGTAGAAGCGCCCCACTGTTTAGGCCTATATGAGCCCTGGGGCTGGGATCTGCCTCTGGGACGTCTGTATCTGCCTCTTTGTGGCTGACACTGGAAAGGACCAATTCTTTGTAGGCCAGTTCCTGCTAAATCTCGGTGGCTGAACCTGTAAAAAATCCTTTACTGTTTGCATAGATTTCACTTTGTCCACCATTTTCTTCAAAACCTCCTCTGCTTTAACACCAAATAAAGTATCATGCTGTAATGGAGCATCTAATAATTTTGCTTTAACATGATCATGCAGATTTTGTTCCTTTAACCAAGCATGCCTCCTAATGACAGAGGCCCCTGCAGGAGGTCTCCAGAGAATCAAAACCACACTGCAATGTATGCTTTCCCACTTCAGTTGCATGCAATAAATCCTGCATTTCCTTATTTTCTGCACAATCAGAATTGGCCAACATTTTCTGTTTTAACAGTAACATTAAGTATTGCTGATATTTAATCATATGAAATTGACAATTTAAAGCCCTCACAGCCAAAGCAGCATAAGTGTAAACCTTTTTTCCCCATCTGTCTAGTGCCCTTGAATTCCTGTCTGAAGGGATAGGGCTTTTTGCAGTAGTGGCCTTAACCCATTTGGGACCCTGAGAAATAGTTTCTGGGTCAGCAGCAGGGTTTTTATAAAGAAATTTATGTGAATCTGGAACCCTGTAGTATCTGTCTGGTTTAACAGGAGCTGGAGGTAAGGAGTCTGGATTAAGACCGGACTCTGAAAATACATCATCTACAATGTCTAGCACAGGGGGAATAGCAATAGGCCTGTGCTGAGGAAGTAAAAGAAAATCTCTAAGCCTTTTCTTTGTTTCTGAGTAATCTTGGCTCTCCCAGTGGAAGTGCTCCCTCATGGCATGCAGGGTTTCCCCAAAAGAATAATCCTCAGGAGGAGAGGCTGAAGGAAAGGATTCTTCAACATCAGAATCCTCACAGGGAGGAAGAGAGTATTCCAGTACAAAAGAGGAGTCAGAGGAAATGGAAACCTGATCTGTAGAGTCTCTGTCTCATGCCTAGGCCTCTTGTCAGGAGGGGGATGGAAAAGTACAGTTTTGTACCTACCATAAATGTAGATGTTCGAGTGTTCACCCTGCTGCAGTCATCACACTTGGGTTATCCTGCCGTCAGGCGGTCCCACAGTCGGACGGATTTCCAAAGTCTTGGTCCGACGTCGGTTGCTGTCACCTCATCCCTGACGTCAGTGCGCCAGGGGCATATATATTGCAACAGACGCCATTTTCTTCAGTTTTTCTTGCCCCAGATGTCAGGTGCCCCCAAAAAGGTGATCCAAATTAGTACCAAAAGGTGTGAACACTGTACAGACACAAAATCCCTTCAGCTATAAGCAAATACATCAGTAAGGCATAGCAAAGATTTAGCCAGTAGATCAGAGGGGTTGGAGGGAGGGTAACCTGGACTGCAGCAGGGTAAACACTCGAACATCTACATTTATGGTAGGTACAAAACTGTACTATGTTCATCGTGTTACCCTGCTGCAGTCATCACACTTGGGTTGAGTCCCAAAGCTAAGGTAGGGTGGAGGCATCATAGAGGGTTAGTGGAAGCAATGAGGCTCTGCAGAACTGGAGTGGCGAAGCCTGCCCTGGACCTAATAAAGAAGTAAGTGATAGTGTTTGGTGAAGGTGTGTGCAGAACTCCAAGTTGCAGCTTCTAAAATTTCCTTGGTAGGAACCCCCCTGAGAAAGGCTGTAGAGGTAGCTGTTGCCCTGGTAGAGTGAGATCTAATGGTAGGAGGAACTGGTTTTCCATGATGGGTATAGCAGAATCGTATGCAATGGCCTATCCATTTAGAAATGGTTTGCTTGGATATGGCCCTCCCTTGAGAAGCTGTAGCATAGGAGACAAAGAGCTGGTCAGGTTTTCTGAAAGCCTTAGTTTTATCCAAGTAGTAACAAAGCTGCCTGTGAATGTCCAAGGAGTGCAGGAGTCTCTCACCTTTGTTCTGTGGATTTTAGGTGGATGGTTTGATTAAAAGCTACACTGGAAACCACCTTAGGCATGAAGGAAGGATTAGTTCATAGAGAAACTCTGTCTTGATGAAAAATGAGGAAAGGTTCCACTGCCAGAAGTGCCTGTAATTCTGAGACTCTCCTAGCATAAGTTTTTGCCAGGAGCAGGGCAGTCTTCCAAGATAGAAACGAACTGAAGGTCTGCAGAAAAAGTTGGTTCAAAGGGAGGTAGCATTAGTTTTTCCAGAACAAAATTGAGGTCCCATGTTGGTGTAGGAACTCTTCTAGGTGGTCTAATGTTTTTTGCCCCTCTGAGGAACTGTCTTAGGAGAGGATTTGAAAATAAAGGTGGATTTGTGTCATAGTGAGCTGAAATAGCTGATGCATGGATCTTAATTGAGGAGAAGGAAAGTCCTTTATGCAACATCTCAGCTAAATACTGCAGAATGCGAGGCATATGAGGCTGAGTTGCGTCTTGGCCTTTAGCTTGGTTCCAAGCAGAAAACCTTTTCCATTTGTCCGAGTAAGCCATCCTGGTGCTTGGCCTCCTGGCTTCTAGAATAACATCCAGTACTGCTTGTGAAAGAGGTGCAGGTTGGATACTTAATTGATCTGCCATGCAGCCAGGTTTAAGGTTTTGACCTGGCTGTGTAGAATCTGCTTGTTCTGCTGCGTGAGCAAATGAGGTATTTGAGGCAATATCCATGGTGAGCTTTGAGCCATATTCTTCAGTAGCGGGTACCAGTGCTGGCGTGGCCAGTCTGGGGCTATGAGAATCATTCGAGGTTTCTCCTTTTTGACCTTCAAAAGTACCTTTGTGAGAAGAGGTAATGGAGGAAAGGCATATGCTGTCAGGTTTTTCCAACTGAAGGAGAGCGCGTCCACTTTCCAAGCTTGATGGTGGGATGTCCTTGTACAAAATGTTTTCAGCTGGTAGTTTTGAGGACTGGCAAACAGGTCTATATTTGGTAGGCCCCATCTTTGAGTTATCATTGTAAATATTTGTGGGTCTAGCTTCCACTCGTGGGGATCTTCGATGTTTCTGCTTAGGTCGTCTGCCAATGTGTTCTTCTGTCCTGGCAGGAATTGAGCTTGTAACTGGACTTGGTAGGCCAGAGCTGTGTTCCATAAGATTATTGCTTGCCTGCAAAGAGGGTAGGAATGTGTGCCCCCTTGTTTGTTTATGTACCACATTACTGTGGTGTTGTCCGTCTTTATTGCAAGTTGTCCTGGCTGTAGTAGATCCTTGAAGGCTGTCAGAGCTTTCTGTACAGCTAGCATCTCTTTTTGGTTTATGTGCAGTTTTCTTTGTTCTGCAGCCCATAGGCTTTGAATGCATTGCCCTACCATGTGTGCCCCCCAGGCATAGTCTGAAGCATCTGTTGTGATAGTTTGCCTGGGTGGGGGCAAGGTGAAAGGCTGACCTTTGTTGAGGTGACATGCCTGTGCCCACCATAGAAATTCCTGTTGAAGGCAGGGAATGAGAGATATCACTGTGTCCAAGCTGTGGCTGTGTTGAGACCATATGCTTTTTAGGTACCACTGTAATTTCCTCATTTGCAGTTTTGCAAATGGTATTATCAGAATGCAAGATGCCATGAAGCCCAAAGCCTGCAGAATTTTTCTTGCAGTTAATTGGGTCTTTGTTGCCATTGTCTTGAGAGTCAGTTGTAATTGCTTGTCTGGTGTAAGATAAGCCTTCTGGGCCATTGTGTCCAAGCTGGCACCCAGGAATGTCATTTTTTGTGAGGGTACGAGTTTTGACTTCTTTTCGGTTACTGTGTATCCCAGACAATTTAGTAGATGCTTCACAAAAGCCAGATGTTGTAGGAGAATGTCTTTTCTTTCTGCTTGGATGAGGCAGTCGTCTAGGTATGGATATATTTGAATTCCTCTTTGTCTGCAGTATGCAATTACTGGTGCCAGGCATTTTGTGAATACTCTGGGCGCAGTAGATAAGCCAAAGGGCAGTGCAGAGAATTGATAATGGGTTGAACCTGCAATGAAACGGAGGTATCTTCTGCAACTTTGTCTGATAGGGACATGCAGGTATGCCTCCTTGAGGTCCAACGTTACCAGCCATGCTTCCTTGCCCAACATGGGAAGTAGCTGCTGTAGTGTTAGCATCTTGAATTTGGGAACTTGTAAGTACGTGTTTAGAATTGAAAGGTCCAGAATTGGTCTCCAAGCATTTTCTTTTCTGGGTACTAGGAAGAGTCTCGAGTAAAATCCTTGGCCTTGCTCTTGAGTTGGTACCCTTTGAATGGCTCTCATGGCTATGAGAGCTGTAACTTGTTTTTGAGCATCTGCCCTTTGATTTTGTGGCAGGTTTGGCATTCCTCTTTTTATTGGCAAGGTGTGAAAGCGGAATCTGTATCCTCGTAAAATTATGTCTAGGACCCATTTGTCCTTTGTGACCATGTGCCAGTTGTCTGCAAATAGTGCTAGTTTTCCCCCCAGGGGGGCTGACAAAAGAGCTTTGTTTGACCAGCTGAGGTGCAAGTCATTGAATTTGCCTTCTGGTGGATTGAGACCTGTCTTCTCCTCCCTTCTGGGTTGGAGTGCCCCATCGGCGAGGCTTATACTGAGCTTGTGGTTGTCCTCTGCCCCTTGGGTGCCTGTATTTACCCCCCTCTGAGGCCTGTCAGTGGCTGGAAAGGACCAATTTTTTGTTGGCCAGTTTATGCTGAAGCGAGGGGGTTGTACTTGTAGGAAATCTTTGACTGTCTGCATTGATTTTGCCTTATCTTCCATTTTCTTTAAAACTTCTTCTGCTTTAACACCAAAAAGAACATCCTGCTGTAAGGGAGCATCTAGCAGTTTTGCTTTAACATGATCAGGCAGACTTTGTTCCTTTAACCAGGCATGCCTACGTATAACTGATTCAGTGACAGCTGCTCTGCAGGAGGCCTCTAAAGAATCAAACCCACATTGTAAAGTATGTTTGCCCACCTGTTCGGTGGCGTGTAACAAATCCTGTACTTCTTTCAATTCAGATTGTTGAGGGAGGGTGGTTATCTTTTGTTTTAACTGATAAATCAGAAATTGCTGATACTTAATCATATGAAATTGACAGTTTAGTGCTCTCATAGCTAAAGTGGCTGAGGTGTAAACCTTTTTCCCCCATCTGTCTAGTGCTCTTGAATCCCTTTCAGAAGGTACTGGATTTTTTGCCATGGAAGCCTCAGCCCCCTTGGGACCCTGGGAGATCGTCTCTGGGTCAGCTACTGGGCTTTTGTAAAGGAATTTGTGGGAATCGGGTACTCTGTAGTATCTGTCAGGCTTGGCCGGGGCAGGAGGTAGAGAGTTAGGGTTGAAACTGGATTCTAAGTAGACATCATCCACAATGTCCAAAACAGGAGGGATGGCTAGGGGTCTGTGTTGGGGGAGTAAAAGAAACTCTCTGAGCCTTTTCTTGGAATCAGAGTAATCCTGACCTTCCCAGTGAAAATGTTCCCTCATAGTATGTAAAGTTTCCCCAAAAGAGTAATCTTCTGGAGGGGAAGCTGAGGGAATAGAGTCCTCAGCAGCAGAATCTTCATAAGGAGAGAAGGAATAGTCTTGGTCCTCAGAGGAATCTGAAGAAATAGACAGTTGTTCAGAGGAAGCAGAATCTTCCTCTTGTTTAGGCCTTTTGTCAGGAGGAGGCTGAGAACCCCTGATAAGAGAAATCAAATCTTCAGCCATCTTGAGCATCTGTTTCTTAGGCATAGGGCCTTGAACAGGAGACTGAAGTGAAGCCTTTTTCGATTTAGAAGGAGTCTTTGACTTGGAAAACGTTTTGACTGTAAGAGTCGTCTGTCTGAAAATGCCTTCAGAAACCGTTGGCGTTTCAGAAGCACCGACGTCCTTGGAAGGTAAATCGTCGGAAGGGCCTGAAGTAAAAGGCTGCGTCGGCCTAGTACATTCCGTCAAAATATCTGTAGCCATCTCGGGTTCCAGAACTGCAGTAGTCAGAGGCTGCGTCGGAGCCTCACTGATAACCGGAGACCGAATCAACAGAGGCCTCGGAATCGGTCTTAGGCCTGGGCTGTCAGTCATTGTCCCTGCACTTTTTGTGCACGTCGGTAGCTCCGACGGCATGGTGTAATTGAATTTTCTACCAAAAAAGTGTCATGCGAAATAATCGTCTTTTAATAGTACATTTATTAAATCTAGCACAAAAACGACAAGAAGTGACGTCGTGATCAGGGCCTAGGCAAGGTATGCAGTAAGAATGAAAATCCTTATGAGGTATTTGCTTCCCACAAGAAATACAATTGTTAACTTTTTCTGACATCGGTCTGAGGCAAGAAAAGTTTCCCCAATGGGGTACTTAGCTTTATAGAAGACTTCGGTCTGAAATTCGAAAATCTCAGGAGTCGGCCGACCTGCACTTGCGAACTGCTTCTGCTTCAGGCACCGCGCGGCAAGAAAGACTGAAGAAAATGGCGTTGGTTGCAATATATATACCCCTGGCGCACTGACGTCAAAGATGAGGTGACAGCAACCGGTGTCGGACCAAGACTTTGGAAATCCGGCCGACTGCAGGACTGCCTGACAGCAAGATAACCCAAGTGCGATGACTGCAGCAGGGTAACACGATGAACATCTGTGACCATCCGGAATTTTGTCTGCTGAACAAACTTGTTCAGAAGGTTGAGGTCCAATATCTGCCTCCAAGTCCCCTGTCTTCGTTGGCACTAAAAAGAACATGGAGTAAAATCTGGATCCTATCTGGTTGGATGGGACTTCTTGGATGTCTTTTTTCTAAAAGCTTTTGAACTTCTATGGCTGCTTAAATCTCTCTGATTGGGTAGAACATTGGGGATTTTCCTCAGTGATCACCGGAAAAGGGTGAAGGGGATGTGACAGCCTCTGGTAATGATTCTCTGCACCCAAGTATCAGAGGTTATTTGATGGCAGGCTGTTGAGTACAGTGAGAGTCTTCCCCCGACTGCTTCCAGAGGTAAGCAATTGGGCCTCCTTCCTTTCAAGAGCACTGGTAAGGTTGTCCACAGAAAGAGTCTCTGGAACCTTGGTTTCACAGGCCTTTGCCTCGTGGTCGGTGTCTTCCATCTGAGCTCCCCCCTCTTCCCAGATCCTGGAAAGGCCCCTGGGACTTTTTGATCCACATCCCTCCGCTCTTCTGATTCCTGGAGAAGGATCGCTGAGGAGTAGAAAAACAAATGCCTATAGCAGACAGGGTCTTTTCATCCCTCTCGCAGCTGGCTAGTGTGTCCTTCACCTTGGGGCAGAACAAAGATGATCCGTCAAAAGGAGCATTGAAGAAGGAAGACTTGAAGGGCTCCATGAATTTGCACAAGCGCATCCAGGCATGGCACATTATGGCAACGCTGGAACCTGCTGTTCTGGCTGTGCCTTGGGATGCGTGCAATAAGCAGCATGGACGAGTTTGACAGACTCTAGGGTGGCTAGCTGAGAGGTGACCTTGCCCTGCACCTTTGTCAGACATGATTCCCACGAAAGTATCTGATAATTCCTTATTCAGATCTCTCTGGAGTCTAGTAAAATGTTCCATGAAGTTCAAAGACCAGAGGGTGAAGGTCGAAGCGTAGACCCCCTTTCCAAGTTTGTCTATCATCCTAGACTCCTGGGTTAGAAGGAAGGACAGCAGAACTCTCACCAGCAAATTCTTTCTTGGTGGTAGCTATCACCACCATGGCATCTATTTCTAAACCCTTGGCCCAATATTGGGGGTCTTTAGGAGGTGATAACATTTGTTCAGTCTCCAGGCAACAGGCTCTATGGAGTCAGGGGCCCTACAAATCCACTGCGTGATTAGCTTAATACGATAGTCAGAAAGTAGATGATTGAGACCAAATGCTTCAAGTACACAGATTCCTCTGAGGTTGTGTCTTGGTGTTTCCAATTACCCCTCTGCTTGAGAATGGAGACATCTTCAAGGGTGACCAGGGAAACCTTTCCCTTCATCAAAATCAGTGTCCTCTGTGACAAATTCTTCCAGAGAATCTAGGTGCTTCCTCCTGCATGCCATCGTACAGGGTGCTTCCTCAGCAGGGATTTCTGAGGAAGATTCTGAAAAAGAGGGGTCCTGTACAGGGCTAACTTGAAGCGTCTGTGCTTGCTGTCCTGTCACGGAAAAGTACAGTTGTGTACACTTACCATAAATGTAGATGTTAGAGTATATTCACTGTTGCAGTCATTACATCTGGGTTATCTGCTTGCAGGTAGCCCTCAGTCAGCCTGATTAACAAAGTCTTGGGTCCTGTGTCAGTTGCTGTCATTTCTTCCAGGACATCAGGTCGTCAGGGGTAGAAAACATGCAGCTGACGCTATTACATCAGTTTTTCTTGCCCCAAATGTCAGGTGACCCCCTAATGGGAAGCAATTAAATATAAAAGTACAATGATATACCTCCACCAAAAAAGAAAATACACCAAAAAGGCTTTTAAGCATAGTAAAGGAAAGTAGAGGTATAGCCAAAACAAATTAGGGGGCTGGAGGGAGGGTAACCAGGACTGCAACAGTGAATACACTCTAACATCGACATTTAAGGTAAGTGTACACAACTGTTCTTCGTGTTTCACTGTTGCAGTCATTACATTTGGATAGATTCCCAAAGCTATCGTCAGGAGGGGGAATTTAGATAGCATTAGGACCAGCAAGACTGCAGTGGCAAAGCCAGCACTAGATTTAGAGAAAATTGGCAATGATAATGCTTGGTGAAAGTATGTACAGAACTCCAGGTAGCAGCTTCTAGAATGTCCCTGGTAGGGACGCCTCTGAGAAAGGCTGTAGAGGTAGATGCAGCCCTAGCGGAATGAGGTCTGATCCCCTGGGGGATAGGTTTTCCATGGTGCTTATAGCAGAAATGAATGCAATGGCCTATCCATTTAGAAATGGTTTGCTTTGAAATAGCCTTCCCCTCTGCCCCTGCAGCAAATGCCACCAGCAGTTGCTCATATTTCCTTTGAGGTTTAGTCCTGTCCAAGTAGAATCTAAGTTGTCTGTGCACATCTAAGGAATGCAGTATCCGTTCCCCTTTGTTCTGTGGACTGGGAAATAAGGTTGGCAAATGAATGGACTGATTAAGAGCCACACTGGATACCAAACTGGCCCCTCTGAAGAACTGCTTGAGCAGTGGGTAAGAGAAGGGGGGGTGGTTCTGTGTTATAAATGAGCAGAAATGGCTGAGGCATGGATTTTAATGGAGGAAAAAGACAGGCCCTTATGAAGCATCTCAGTTAAGTATTATAAGATCTGAGGTAAATTGGGCACTGCTGTGTTCATCCCTTGAGATTGATTCCAGGCACAGAATCTTTTCCATTTTTCCACATAAGACTTTCTAGTACTAGGCCTCCTTGTCTCTAAAATGATATCCATCACAAGTTTACTGAGGGATGGTAAAGGAGAGATTATGTAATTAGTCAGGCTGCAAGGTTCAGTGTTAGAAGCTGAGGGTGCAGAATCTGGTTCTCCTGCTGAGACAACAGGAAAGGAGTCTGAGGCAGGTGCTAGGGAAGATAACCTTTACACTGTGCAGAAGGGGGTACCAGTGTTGGTGCGGCCAGTCTGGAGCAATCAAAATCATCCTTGGTTTGTCCTGTTTGATTTTTAGTAGTATTTTGGAGAGCAGAGGCAGAGGGGGGGGGGAAGGCATAGACGGATAGGTTTTTCCAGCTGAAGGACAGAGCATCCACTTTCCAGGCTCGTTTGTGGGGAGTCCTTGTGCAACATTTGTCCAATTGGTAGTTCTGGGGGGAGGCAAACAGGTCTATATCTGGGCTCCCCCATTTGCATGTCAACATGTTGAAAATCCTTGGTTCAAGTTTTAACTCGTGTGGGTCCATGAGGTTTCTGCTTAGTCCGTCTGCCAGTGTATTTAAATTTTCCTGGCAGGAACTGAGCTTGTAGGTGCACCTGGTAGCTCAAGGCTGTGTTCCACAATGCCATGGCTAGTCTGCAAAGAGGGTAAGAATGTGTACCCCCCTACTAGTTTATGTATCACATAACAGTGGTGTTGTCCGTCTTTACCACTAGTTTTCCTAGAAGAATGTGGTCTTTGAAGGCTGTCAGAGTATTCTGTACAGCTAACATTTCTTTTTGATTGATATACAGGTGCATATGACTTGGGTTCCATTTGCCCTGAATGCACTTCCCTGCCAGGTGAGCCCCCCATACATAGTCTGATGGGACTGTTAAGGTTTGGGCAGCAGGGGGTGGTGTGAAAGGTAGTCCCTTGTTTTGGTGGCAGGCCTCTGCCCACCAAAGGAACTCTAGGCATAGGCAAGGTATGATAGGAATCATTGCTTCTAGATCCTGAGAATGTTGACACCATAGGTTTTTTAGATACCACTGTAGATTCCTCATATGCAGTCTTGCATATGGAATTAGAAGAATGCAGGAGGCCATGAACCCCAAGACTTGCAGTATTTGTCTTGCAGACAGCAGGGTTTTTGTGGCCACTTGGTTTGAAGTAGGTTGTCAAATGAATTTGTTTCTCTGGCGTGAGGTAAGACATCTGCGAAGTTGCATTCAAGCTTGCTCCCAGGAATATAATTTGTTGACAGGGTACCAGGTGTCATTTCTTTTCATTTATGGTGTACCCCAGACAACTTAGAACTCTATGTACAAACGCCAGATGACTCAAAAGTATGTCCTGGCTTTCTGCCTGAATTAGGCAATCGTCCAGGTAAGGGTATATTTGAATATTTCTTTGCCTGCAAAATGCAATAACTGGAGCTAGGCACTTTGTGAATACCCTGGGCGCAGTAGATAAGCCAAAGGGCAGTGCAGAGAACTGATAGTGCGTGTAGCCTGCTTTGAAGTGTAGGTATCTTCTGCAAGATTCCCTGATTGGGATGTGCAGGTAAGATTCTTTTAAATCTAGTGTTGCCAACCAGGCATCTTTGCCTAGCATAGGAAGTAATTGGTGAATTGTCAGCATCTTGAATTTTAGAATCTCCAAAAAGGTGTTTAGAGTAGACAGGTCCAGGATAGGACGCCATGAATTGTCTTTTCTGGGTACCAGGAAAAGTCTTGAGTAGAAACCTTGTCCCTTTTCCTCTTATGGTACCAGTTGAATAGCTCCCATGCTTAAGAGAGAAAGCACTTGTTTTTGGCCTCTGCCCAATGATTTGGGGGTAGGTCCAGCCACCCGCTTGGTATAGGCAACGTGTGGAAGTGAAATCTGTATCCCTGGGACACTATTTAAAACCCATTTGTCCTGGGTAATGAGTTCCCAATTCTTTGCATGAAGAGCAATCTTTCCCCCCAAAGGGGCAGTCAGTTGATAAGTGCTTAGAAATTTTAAAAGGAAGTCACTGAGAGTTTACCATACGGGGGAGTCGTATTATTCCCTGATTTAGAAGTGGAGGCCCCCCACTGCTTAGCTGTGTGTGTCCCCTGGGACTGAAACCTGGGGTTTTTGCTGTGTCTGGATTTGGCTTGAGAAGACCTGGAAGGGGCTGGAAAGGACCAATTTGAGGGCCAGTGCCTACTAAATCTAGGAGGCTGAACTTGTAAGAAATCTTTAACAGTTTGCATAGATTTGGTTTTATCTTCCATCTTTTTAAGAACTTCCTCAGCCTTGTTGCCAAACAGACGGTCATGATTTAAGGGAGCATCCAACAATTTAGCTTTAACATGATCAGGCAAAGATAGCTCATTAAGCCAAGCATGCCATCGGAGCACAGACCCAGAAACAGCAGCCCTGCAAGAGGCCTCTAATGAACCAAAACCACATTGCAAAGTATGTTTGCCAACTGGTTCAGCAGAATGCATTAAATCCTGTAATTCTTCATTTTCCACACAGTCAGGAATCAACATCATTTTCTGTTTAAGCAGTCCAATAACATGTTGTTGACACTTTAACATATGAAACTGGCAGTTTAAAGCCCTAATGGCAAAGGTTGCAGAAGTGTAAACCTTCTTACCCATCTATCCAGCACCCTGGAGTCTCTATCAGAAGTGGTAGGATTATTAGCATTAAAAGCCTTAATGCCCTTAGGCCCCTGTGAAATAATCTCTGGATCTGCAATAGGATTTTTAAAAAGGAACTTATGGGACTCGGGGACCCTGTAGCATCTGTCAGGTTTTCTGGGAGCAGGAGGCAAGGAATCAGGGGCCAAACTAGATTCTGAAAAAGCATCAACAATGTCTAGTACAGGAGGAATAGCTAAAGGCCTATGCTGAGGTAGGAGAAGGAAATCTCTAAGCCTCTTTTTTGAATCAGAAAAATCCTAGCTTTCCCAGTGGAAATGCTCCCCTAGAGTATTTAAGTTTTCCCCAAAAGAAAAATCCTCAGGAGGGGAAGTAGAGGGAATGGAGTCCTCTGCATCAGAATCTTCATAAGTAGATAAGGGCAAATCCAGATCAGAAAAATCAGAAAAAACAGAATCCTGGTCAGAAGATTCATAATCAACTTCAGTCCTAGGCCTCTTAGAAGGGGGGGGGGGGTTGGCTACCCCCTGATTAGTGTTATTAGATCTTCAGCCATTCTTATGTGTGTTTTAGGCATAGAGGCCTGAGCATGTGGCCTGGGCGACGAATTTTTAGGCATGGTTTGAGATTTAGACCCAAGTAAAGAAGGAGGCTTCGGTTTAATATGCAAGTCCGTAGGCCTGAATACACCCTCAGAAGCAGGTGCCTGCACAGCGGCTCAGGACCCATCCAAGGTAGACACATCCGCGGGTTCCATAGTTGAAGCATCTTGCAGAACACCAGACTCCGAATGGGTCTCAGTAGAGGCCTGTGAATCAGAAGAAGCGGGTATCAGGGGCTGCAAAAGCACCTCACTGAGTACTGGTGACTGGCTTAGAAGTGTCGTCGGCAGTTTTGAACCTCGGCGGCCTGTCTCTGTCTTTATCTTTGCATTTTTTCGGAATCCCGGTAGTCGGATGACTAACTGATGACATTTCTGAATAATTAAACAGAGAACCAAAATATTTAGAGGCGAAAATATACAGACGACTGACAGTGCGCTGATTAAATAAAGCACAAAAGCGACAGAAAGGTACGTCGTGGTCAGGGCCTAGGCAAGGAATACAGTACGAATGAAAATCTTTATGAGGTATTTGCTTTCCACAAGTAATGCAATTATTAACTTTTACTGACATTGGTAAGGAGCAAGAAAATGTTTCCCCAACGGGGTACTTAGCTTTAGTTGAAGACTTCAGTTCTGAAACACGAAAACGAAAATTTCAGGAGTCGGCCGATCTGCACTTGCGAACTGATTCTGCTTCGGGCACCACAAGGCAAGAAAGACTGATGTAATGGCATCAACTGCATGTTTTGTACTCCTGACGACCTGACGTCATTCATGGAAGAAGGGACAGCAACCGACGCAAGACCCAAGACTTTGTTAATCAGGCCGACTGAGGGCTACCTGCAAGCAGATCACCCAAATGTAATGAGTGCAACAGTGAAACATGAAGATCTGGTGTCAGCTCTGGACCAGAAAACATGGTAATATGACACTCCAATGCAGGAGGAACCAGCTGAGAGAGCCTGCAGCGGCTAAAGCTCTCTCCATAACCTGGAAGGCAGGACCCCCTGAGGAGGAGTGGGAGACAGGAACAGAGAAAGACCACCTCAGAACAGAGGTCACACCACTCTCAGAGAATCATTCCTCAAAGCAGGAGCTGGGGAAGGACCCACAACCGACAAAGTCCCAAGAGGCAAGGTCGGCTCAGCATAAAAAACAGGAGCCGATCCAAGATCCACAGAACTGGCACTACAGTCTCGGCCTCAAGAATCTGTCATTTCTGAGGACGGAACCAAAGAAATCAGAGCAACATCTGGTGCCAAGGTAGGGATGCCTAACAGCATAGAAATAGCAGGTACTGGGGGGATTCTTAGTTCTGGGCTCTGAAGCTCCGGTGGAAGTCAGAGGAGACGTCCTTGGAGAAGATATCCCAACTCTAGGAGGGAGAGGGGCCTGAGAAAGGGTGCGAACACCTCTGGCCACCAAAAGCTGATCCACCAATCTCGCAATGTCTACCTTCGACAGACTCCTAGAGGATCGAACAGACCATCCCGAAGGGGATCAGGTTGTTTCAGAAAGGGACTGGGCAACTGACCCGCAAAAGGGATTATGGAGGCGAATAACTTCTCTTGGAAAAAAGATACGGATCTGGTTTTAGCACTGAGGGGGTGGGCAGAGCCTGCTGAGGCGCCATTGGAGAAGTCGGCATAGAGCCAGAAACTAAAGATGGTTGTACCTTTGTTGGTGCCAAAGGCATCATAGTGGCAGTAGTTGATGTCGAGGATTCTTTAAGTTGTAGTTTTGGTACCTTTGCTTTCGGTTCCATGGAGGTAGATGGAACCATAGCCTTATGTTATTGTGCCACCAGTGCCATAGGGGATGCAGGTACTGAGTGGTTCTTTTTTTTTTTTTTTTTTTTTTTGAGAATGTCTGATTGGGGGGGGGGGATCAGCCGGGAACAAAGCTTCACTTAAGGTGGTTTTTAACAAAACCTTCAAAATGAGCTTATTCCGACGCTCGACTAAGGCCCAGTTACTAAAGGCTTGGCAGATATCGCAATTTTGGTCAAGAAGAGACGCTCCTAGGCAATAAACACACGAAAGATGCCCATCAGAATTGGTCATCTTTCATCCACAGTCTTGACACTGTTTAAATCCTGAAGTGCCCTTATGCTTTTCCACCATTTCAAAAGGGGAAACAACTACGGTAACGACTAAACACACCAACACACACTAATGACAGGAGAAAGGTCTACCAAAGATGGCAGAGGAGAAATACCAAATGTGTATAAAAAGAGAAATAAGGAAATACCAAGATGGTATTAAGAATTACCACAAACGGTAAGAAAGGCAGGAGAGGTGTTACCAACAATGGCAACAGATATTACCACAGGTACGGGATAGAGTATCCAAACACACACAGCTGACAAATATAAGGTACAATCAAGAAAATATATAGATATGCATGTATATCTCTATAGGCAGCAAAAATACAAGACAATACAAAAAATTTTAAGACTTTGCCGAGAGCAACAACTGACGCATCTTGGTGACAGAGCAGCAAACTAGATCTAAGGTAATGGACAGAGGGGGATTGTGGGCAGAGTGTGGTTGCTTTAAAGTTGATGGAAAAACAAAAGTTTAACTCCCAGTGGAATATGTGTTAATTATAACACTAGAATTGTACTGCTTCACAGAAACTTAAATAAGTGTTTGCTTCAGAAATTCTATTTATTTTCTAAGTTAGTGGGTAAACAGAGAATCCTGAAAAGGTACAGTGTGCTACATTCCTGCAAGAAAACTTGAAGGGATTTAACCTTATGAAAAATAAAATAGCAGCAATGAAAGTAGCAAATGAATTTTTGTGAACCCAGAAATAATCTGACAGTTATTTGTTCTTTACTAAGGTATAATGTCCCACAATAAGTACAGATACTCAAGTTAATCTGCTAAACAAAACAGCCACAGACTGAATGAGTCTTCCTAATTCACTAATAACATCCCAAAATAATTTGGGATAAAATAATTACTATAACAAGGGGTAGGCTACTAAAGAAGCCACATCTGACCTTACCTGTGATATATGAAGAGTAAGTGAAACAATTACATCACCGTCAGAAAGAAAACTGAGGAACATGGTGAAAGACAGAATGCAGATTGAATACAAGGTCCAAAATGAAAAACAAAATCAAGGTACGTTATAAAAGTAAAATATATGAAAAAGAAAGCCATGCGAGAATGCAAAATGTAGTAAAAAGAAAAGATTCTGCAATTTTAGTTTAAGCTGTGTGCAGCTGGTATGTCTATGAGCTTGACAGGAAGCCCTGACTTGTATTTGAGTTCTCTGCAATATGTATAAGAAATGAACATTTCCCACAGCTACATAAATGGAAAAAGAAAACAAGTGTGTTCAAAGTATCTTCATATTTCTCAGCAGCTTGGAAATTAAACTGTTTGTAGGTACTATGGAAATAAAAGACCTTTAAAAGAGTGGTCTGAAAATATCTCCATATACTGAAACAAGAAAAAGTCAAACTGCTGAAAGGAAATGCAGAGAATTAACAGACAAGACTGCTGAATATTAACCATGCACTGGTGCAGACTGTCACATTTTGGTAGTTCATATCATTACAACAACACTGAACTGACAGCAGTATGCATCACTTTAACCAGTAGGTGACAGGACTAAGATCAAAACTATTACTAAACAAATGAAAAATAACCAATGTAAGATGCCTTTTCCATCTGCAGCACTTTAGTGCATTATCCAAATATCTTGCATTTTCTGGACTGCAAGATGCAAAGAATGGTAAAATAAATTCTGTGAATAAGTAGACTACAAATTTACAGAATTAAAAAGATCTTGGACATTATGCAGAGCCACAACACTGATATATTGCAGGATTACTCCAATTTACTTACAGAGTTAGGAAAATATAACAGGTAGAATTACATACATAAAAATTAAATGGAAATAAGTCCCATCAGATAAAAATATGCTTTTCAACACCCACAAGCACGCGTATACACACACACACAGCTGTGTGCAAATGAAATGTGATGCTATCTCACTGATACACGGTCTATGGAAAGAACAGCTTGCATGAGTAAACCAGATGATTAATTATACCACACAATATTTAGTGTTATTAGCAATCAATCACATCCAAAAGAATGAGTAAACAGTATAACCACTGGTGCATATCAAGACAACTGCATATGTGCTTATCCACAAGATCAGAAAAGTGATTATGTGGCCATAACCCATTGCTTACTGTTTGAAGAATTGTCTTTAACAGTGCCAGATGCAAAGTCACATTTGTACTACATGTGTACCATGAAAGTAGGCAAATAAGGTTAGACGAAAAAGGTCCAAACTAGGCAGAAGGCAAAGATTTCTTTGAGATATGTTTAGTGCATCAGCACCAGAAGTACTTTGAAAAGCTGCTGTGCACTAGCAAAAGGCTTAGATTGTACTGTTATCAAAAGTGACATTACCATAAGGTAACATACAAAGAATATGATAAGAGTGACAAAGATAAAACAACCTCAAGACAAATAACAGCAAAGGTAAACTGAATTCCCACATATGAATTGTGAGGGTTACAACATTATATCATCTGACAGTCTAAAATAAAATGAAGAAAAAGTTAATTCAATACTGCAAATGCTAAGGCAAGAAGACAAGCAGTATTATAGAAGTTTGCAGGAATGATGTGGCATCTTACGAAGTATACATCTAATATGTACAAGTTAAACATACCTCTATGAAACTATCTAAGATGTAACTTGGGAATGGAGTTATAGAGAGAATACATTTGGAAATGCACATGAAGTTAGCTATAGAGGCAGCAATATTAAAAACACAAAGATGTGAATAAGCAATGTGTTTGCAAGTAGAAGCTAGTCAGAATGGTAGAGCCGCCTTGATCCTTTAAAAGGACAGGCCAATTGCCTATAGTCAAAATGAATTTATAGATATATAAAAGAGACATACCCAAAAATGCAATTATTATCAGCACTGTAGCAATATAACAAATGATATGAATATATATAGAAGTGCCAGAATAACTAGACTGGGAATAGAACACTTTATAAGCAAACTGCTTTATCTGTGGGTAACAGCAGGCTGACCATACTTATCTGTCCTCTTTTCAAACCTATTGTTTTTAGATTACAATCAAGCTAAAATTAAAACACCTAACATGCACCGGGTTTAATTTTGCATTGAAAATAAATTTATTCTGACATTTATAATTCAGGAGTCAAGCCTTGGTCAATAGAAGTGTGCTTGCTGTACACAAGAAAAAACAGAAAATCACTTAGCTTAGTTCCTGGTAGTTTGGTAAGGCATGCAACATGCACTGTGGTCAGTCCAAACAAGACAGTTTAAGAGTCCTTTATTGACAGATTTTCTTTGAGACTCTTGCGCTTGATCAGCACTGTGTAACAGAGCTACATTCTCTATCCACTCTCTCTTGGAAGAATCAAAAAACAGAGAATAGTTTCTTCTTGTACAATGATGCTGGCTCCTATTGGTGGTTAAAGTCCAATTCAGGTGCAGGGAACTCTAGTTAAATGACTCTGTCTGGCATACGCCATTTTCTCTCAAAGAGAATGAACTAACTTTTTTTGGATTTGACAGTCCCAAAATTAGCTAGATCCAATATCAGTCTTCGGTTCCTTTTCCTGGATGTATAAGCACAATAGCAGTCCTTCAGCAAAGCTCTACCAGAGTCTGTCTGCTTGTTAGAAAGAAGTTTGAAATACCTGAAAGTATGACTGACTGAATAAGCTCTGCTCCAGTATATAACTTCTAACAGAAGGGAGGATTTTTAATTCCTTTGTACTGTCCCTACAGTTAGAGCCCAGCCTTCACCCAACTTTTTTCTTTCAACAGTACATTTATATTTTACAAATAAAAACAAAACTGGGGGGAAAAAAGGGGGGGGTGCAGCAGTTAGGTTTTTTTTTTTTTAAATTCTGCGAGTGTCACCCGATTTCTTGAACCATTAATGTCCGAAAAGCAAGATGGTGTACAGTTTTATGTACTCAGCTCTGAAGAATATACCTGGTATTGGCATCTTTTGGTCTGTGCTGAAAACGGATACTTAGTGGAGATGTTTGGCACATGTCCAGAAGATGAAGCTCTATATTTAAGTGAAAGTTTGCACGTCAGAAGAAGATATGTCCAAGGGCTTCTCTGCTAGGACAGCCTGCACGCCATTTACTGAATAGCTGAGAAAAACTCTATCATCAAAATCTTCCATTTAACTCACTTAGCTGTTATCTTTCCAAGATTGTTCCAATGATGTATAACAGCAGGTGGCACACTTTTTCTGTTTTGCAATATTGTACAACATTTCAAATCAACAATATTACTCTACAAAACTGTGCAAGTTAGACTGCAAATACTGGTAACATTTTGTGCATTACTGCTATGCAAAAGATGATACCATTTATTTACCTGTAGATCACACTTTTTATAATATTAATGAAAATATTGCTAATATTCATAACTGCTTTACTGGACATACACTTCAGAATACTTTCAGATTACCCACCATGTTTTGCCACTACACTCTCCAACATGACAATATCACACTCCATTTTTGCATTAAGTAAGAAGATATATTTTTCATAACTCTTTGGAAAAACCAACACCAGATGTATATCCCAAGCTGAGATGTTTTCCAAATAATGCCAGCTTGTACATGCCATCTTGCTGCCTTAGTTTTTGGTATGTATCTGTACCAGTACCAAAACTTCATATATTAGACTTTGAAAAGACTGGCAAGTATAGTTGCTTCAGAAATCTCCTGTTAAGGCAAGACACACACAAAACTGTTCATCTGGTGACTACACAATAACAGGAAACAATGAGATAATCCTATGTTATTATGTAATTTGCAATGGCAGTGAATTTTTCAATTATTCATTGCAAGCTACTACTTATTGGGTTTTGCACCTCAGGCATCTGGGCCTTTTCAACAATCAGACATTATAACTAAATATGTGCAAATAACTACATAAACTGACAGAAAAAGAAACTGCCTGAAATTATTTGGGTACATTCCTGGTTATCAATGAGAAAAGAACAGCCAAAACTGCAGAACTGTGTTGATTTAAAAATGAAGTTACTGAAAGATGATACAGTGAAATTGCCTCAAGCAGAAATCATCAGTAAGGAAAAGCATTCAGTCCAACATTTCTTCTACAGAAGAAAGTTTTGTCCAGGGTTTAATGTTCAAAACAGTTTTCAATAATCAGCGCAGAAACACAAGTTTACATCAAAATACTTAAAATTTATAGTTCATAGTGCATCACAGCTCATACTTAGGAGGCATTCATCCCAACCCTGGCCCTCAAACAAATCCAACCCATCTAGATCTTCACACCCCAGTCCACCCCAAACTATTAACTTTCATCAGAAAAGGTACGGACTTCTACTACTAAACATAAACCTCAGGAGCATTATGAACAAAATTCAAGAACTGTGACAGTAACAAAGCACCCAATTAAACAAACGTAAACTGCAAATGTGATAAAAACACAAAAGGTTAAACGAAGCACAGCTAAAAATAACACAAAACTTTAATGGCAGGCAAGCGTTTTCACCACTCATCTAGTGGCTTCATCAGACCATATAAAAATAAAAAATACAAAAGCATCTTAAATAATCACTTTTCAATAAATATAATCCATTAATATGTAACAGGTGCACTAAACAACCCCACAGATCCTCAACCATTACACTGAAGCTTGTTCCACGCAATCACGTAGGCGAGCTCCATCTCCCTTAAAAGAACAGTCCCATTTAAAGGTTAAAAGTATAGAAGTATTGTTTATAAAACACAAACATCCATCCAAAGTATATAAACTATAAATATACATAGATACACTGTTTGCTAAAAAGGCAGACCTGGAAGGCTTAAATTCCACACATTCGTCTACAATCAACAAGCATCATTCCAAAGATCATCCAAAAGGGGACATAAACTTAACCCTAAGAACAACACTGCATATTGCGTACAACAACATAAGACAATTCCCTATAGTGACTAGAATAATACCAAACACTTCTTATGCATGCACACAGTACAGTTGTGTACAAATACCATAAATGTAGATGTTAGAGTGTACTCACTGTTGCAGTCAACACATTTGGGTTATCTGCCTGCAGGTAGCCCTCAGCTGGCCTGAATACCAGAGTCTTTGGATTTCTGCGTCGGATGCTGTCGCTTCTTCCATGCCGTCAGGGGTATAAAACATGCAGCAGACACCATTACATCAGGTTTTCTTGCCCCAGATGTCAGGTTCCCATACAATAGGAAGCAATTATATGGTATGGAACACCCCCAGCAAAAAGCAAATACACATGATATAATATATGCCAAACAAGAAGGAAAGGTAGAGCCAAGAGAAGTCAGTGGGCTGGAAGGAGGGTAACCAGGACTGCAACAGTGAATACACTCTAACATCTACATTTATGGTATGTGTACACAACTGTACTATGTTCTTCGTATTTCACTGTTGCAGTCATCACATTTGGGTTGATTTCTAAAGCTATGGAAGGGATGAGGTAGTTAAAGAGCATTAGGGCCAGCTATTAAGCCCTGTAAGACTGCTGTGGCAAATCCAGCTCTGGATTTAGAAAAGATAGGCAGGTGGTAATGCTTGAAGGTATGTACAGAGCTCCAGGTAGGAGCTTCCAGGATGTCCCTGGTAGGGACTCCTCTGAGAAATGCCGTAGAGGTAAGATGCAGCCCTGGTGGAATGTGATCTTATCCTCTGTGGGGTAGGTTTTCCATGGTGCTTGTAGCAGAAATGAATGCAATGGGCTATCCATTTGGAAATGGTTTGCTTTGAAATGCCCTTCCCCTCTGCCCCTGCAGCAAAGTCAACTAGCAGCTGGTCAGACTTTGAGAGGCTTAGTCCTGTCCAAATAGAATCCAAGATGTCTGTGCATGTCCAGAGAGTGCAGTAATTGTTCCCCTTTTTGTGGATTAGGGAAAACAGTAGGCAAATGAATGGACTGGTTTAGGGCCAAACTAGACACCACCTTGGACATAAAGGAAGTATTAGTTCTGAAACTCTGTCCGTATGGAAGATAATGAAGGGTTCCACTGACATGAGGGCCTGTAATTCAGACACTCTTCTTGCTGAAGTGATGGCTAGAAGGAAGGCTGTTTTCCAAGAAAGGAATTTCAACTCTGCTGAAGCAGCTGGTTCAAAGGGGGGGGGGGGGGAGTGAGTTTTTCCAATACAAAGTTAAGGTCCCAGGCTGGAGTGGGAGCTCTCCGGGGGGGGGGGGGTCTTAAATTTTTGGCCCCTCTAAGGAATTGTTTTAGCAAGGGGTGAGAGAAGAGGGGTGGCTCAGTATTATAATGTGCTGAAATGGCAGATGCATGAATCTTAACTGACGAGAAGGATAGGCCCTTGTGGACCATTTCTGTTAAGTACTCTAGAATATGAGGTAGGCTGGGCACCATAGTGGCCATCCCCTGAGCCTGACTCCAGGAGCAGTATATTTTCCACTTTTCAGCGTAGGATTATGGTACTCGGCCTCCTTGCCTCCAAAATGACATCCTGCACCTGCTTACTGAGGGATGCTAGAGGAGAGCTCATGGAATTGCAAGATTGCAAGGTTCAGGGTTTGAATCTGAGGGTGCAGAATCTGGCCCACCTGCTGGGAAAGCAGCGAAGGGGTCTGAGGTAGGTGCCATGGTTGTAGCAGTGTCAGACTGTGCAAGAGGGGGTACCAGTGCTGGTGTGGCCAGTCTGGTGCCATCAGTATTGTTCTTGGCTTGTTCCATCTGATCTTTAGTAGAATCTTTGAGAGGAGAAGCAGAGGGGGAAAGGCATAAACCAAGGGGCTTTCCCAGGTAAAGGACAGGGCCATCCACTTTCCAAGGTTGACTGTGGGGAGTTCTGGTGCAGAATTTGTTTAATTGGTAGTTCTGAGGGGAGGCAAACAGGTCTACCTCTGGGGCCCCCCCATTTGTTCCTCAAGAGGTTGAATATTTTGGGTTCTAGTTTCCATTTGTGTGGGTCCATGAGATTTCTGCTCAAGTCGTCTGCCAGTGAATTTAGTTTGCCTGGCAGGAATTGAGCTTGTAGGTGCACTTTGTAGCTCAAGGCTGTCCTCCACAGAGCCATGGCTTGTCTGCAGAGACAGTAGGAGTGGGTTCCCCCCTGCTTATGTACCACATAACTGTTGTGCTGTCCGTCTTTACCAGTAGTTGTCCTGGGAGAATAAGGTCTTTGAAGGTTGTCAGAGCATTCTGTACAGCTAACATTTCTTTTTGGTTGATATGGAAGTGCATCTGTCTTGGGTTCTATTTGCCCTGAATGCACTGCCCTGCCATGTGAGCCCCCCATGCATAGTCTGATGCGTCTGTTAGGGTTTGGGCAGCAGGGGGTAGAGTGAAAGGGAGTCCCTTGTTGTGGTGGCAGGCCTCTGCCCACCAAAGGAACTCTATCCTTAGACAAGGAATGATAGAAATCCATTGTTTCCAGGTCCTGAGAATGTTGACACCATAAACGTTTTAGACACCATTGGAGTTTCCTCATATGCAGTCTTGCATATGGAATTAGCAGAATGCAAAAGGCCATGAATCCCAGGGCTTGCAGAATTTTCCTTGCAGATAGCTGGGTTTTTGTGGCCAATAGTTTGAAGTAGGTTGTCAAACTTGTTTCTCCGGAGTGAGGAATGCCATCTGAGAAGTTGTGTTCAAGCTTGCTCCCAGGAATACAATCTGTTGGCAGGGTACTAGGTGAGATTTATTTTCATTGATGGTGTACCCCAGTGGGGATAGAGGTTTCTTTACAAATGCCAGGTGTTGTAATAGCAAGTCCTGGCTTTCTGCCTGAATCGATCATCCAGGTATGGGTAAATGTGAATATTTCTCTGCCTGCAAAATGCAATGGTTGGAGCTAGACACTTTGTTAACACCTTGGGTGCAGTAGATAAGCCAAAGGGAAGTGCAGAGAACTGAAAGTGCAAGGAGCTCGCCCTGAAACGTAGGTGTTGTCTGCAGGATTCTCTTATTTGGGATGTGCAGGTAAGCTTCCTTTAAGTCTAGGGTTGCCAGCCAGACATAGGAAGAAGCTGTTGAGTTACCATTTTGAATTTTTGAACCACAGAAAGGTGTTGAGAATAGAGAGGTCCAGGATAGGACGCCAGGAGTTTTCTTTTCTGGATACCATAAACAGTCTTGAATAAAAACCTTGTCCCCTTAGATCTGCTGGGACAGGTTGAATAGCCCTGATACTGAGAAGGTAGAGAACCTGCTGTTGGGCCTCAGCCCACTGATTTGGCAGGAGGTCTGGCCAACCATTTGGGGTTGGTAGTGTGTGGAAGTGGAATCTGTATCCTCGGGAAGCTATGTTCAAAACTAATTTGTCCTGGGTAATGAGTTCCCAGTTTGTTTGCATGCAGGGCGAGCTTACCTCCTAAGGGAGCAAGTAGTTGAGCAGGGCTTGGAAGGGTTAAGGTTAAGTCATTGCGCCATTTTTCCATAGGGGGGTGGCTTACTACTCCCTGCTTTGGAAGTGGGAGCCCCCTCCACTGCTTAGATCTGTGCGCAGCCTGAGATTGAAGTCCTGGTGGTCTGCTGTTCCTGGGTTTGGACTGAGAAGGCCTGGAAGGGACTGGAAAGGACCAGTTCTTTGAAGGCCAATGCCTACTGAATCTGGGAGGCTCTACTTGTAGAAAATCTTTAACAGTTTGCATAGATTTAGCTTTTTCCTCCATCCTTTTGAGGACTTCCTCTGCTTTGCTGCCAAAAAGGCAGTCTTGGTTTAAGGGTGCATCCAGTAATTTAGCTTTAACATTACCTGGCAGATTTTGTTCCTTAAGCTAAGCATGCCTTCTAAGTCCCAGTGACAGCAGCCCTGCAAGATGCTTCTAATGCATCAGAACCACATTGCAAAGCATTTTTCCAACTTGTTCTGCAGAATGCATTAAAAATCTTGCAAGTCTTTTTGTTCAGCACAATCAGGAATCATCATTTTCTGTTTAAGTAGTCCCATAATATGCTGCTGATACTTTAACATATGAAACTGGCAATTTAGACACCTAATGGCCAAAGTAGCAGAAGTGTAAACCTTCTTACCCCATCTGTCTAAAGCTCTAGAATCTCTAGCAGAGGGGGTAGGGCAGAAGTAGCCTTAATGCATCTGGGCCTTGGGAAATGGTCTCTGGATCCGCAGTAGGATTCTTAGAGAGGAACTTGCGAGAGTCAGGTACTCTGTAGTACCGGTCAGGTTTTCTGGGAGGTGGAGGTAAAGTGCCTGGGGTAAGGCTAGATTCCATGAAAACTTCTACAATAGCCAGAACAGGAGGGATAGCTAGAGGCCTGTGTTGAGGCAGGAGTAAAAATTCCCCAAGTCTCTTTTTGGACTCAGAGTAGTCCTGGCTTTCCCAGCGGAAATGCTCCCTAAAGGTATGCAAAGTTTCACCAAAAGAAAATTCTTCTGGAGGAGAAGCAGAAGGAATGGAATACTCTGCATCAGAATCCTCATAAGTAGATAAGGGCAAATCCTGGTAATCAGAAGGAGCAGAGATATCAGATTCCAGATCAGAAGAATCAGAAAGAAAATCAGTTCTAGGTCTCTTGGGGGGGGGGGGGGGTGACTTTCCCTAATTAAGGTAATAAGGTCTTCCGCCATTCTAAGCATTTGTTTTTGAGGCATATGGGCCTGAATCATCAGTTTGTTCATCGGTTTTCTAGGCATAGTGCGGGTTTTAGGCCTGAGGAATTTGGTACTTCTAGTTGGAAACTATGCTGTTACTTTAATATGAAAGTCTGTAGGCCAGAAGCCGGTGCCTGCACAGTGGCTCCAGACCCATCCAAGGTACAGACATCCACAGGTTCCATAGTCGAAGAAGCATCTCGGACTCTGAATGGGTCTCAGTAGAGGACTGCAAATCTGTAGTAGTGGGTATCGGGGGCTGCGAAAGCGCCTCACTGAGTACCGGCGGACTAGCTTAACGGAAGCGTTGTCGGCAGTTTTGGACCTATGCGGTCTTTCTCTGTCTTTTTCCTTACGTTTTTTCAGAAGATCGGTAGTCGGATGGCTTAATGAAGCCATTTCGGAGTAAGGAGATAGAGAACTTAAGTATTTAGCTACAAAAATAGCCAGACGACAAATAATCAGAGCGTTGAGCAAGGCACAAAACCAACAGTGAGGGACTTTGCGGTCTGGGCCTACACAGGTGACGCAGTAAGAATGAAAATCTCTATGAGGTATTTGCTTTCCACAGGGAAGACGATTGTTAATTTTTTCTGACATCGGTTAGAGCAAGAAAAAAGGATCCCCAACGGGGTATTTATGTTTTTTGAAGACTTTGGGTCTGAAACTCGAAAACAAAAATTTCAGGAGTTGGCTGACCGGCACTTGCGAACTGCTTCTGCTTCGGGCACCGCACGGCAAGAAAGACTGATGTAATGGCGTCAGATGCATGTTTGATACCTCTGACGTCATTTAAGAAGCGACAGCAGAAATCCGAAGACTCTGGTATTCAGGCCGGCTGAGGGCTACCTGCAGGCACATAACCCAAATGTGATGACTGCAACAGTGAAACATGAAGAACATCTATTATTTCAAATTACAAGCAAAAATATATACCTATTCCATCACATAAAGAATCAGAATGCAGTGGAAAACATCACTGTAATGGCAACACCACCCCCAAACAATCACCTTACTAAAACAATCATTAAAATCTGGGGATACATTCTTCACACTGTATTTAGCAGATACAAAGTCTATCAGATCTGTTTCAAACATCCTATCTTCAGGGTTCAGTCTTGACATCCTATAACCTTGGCCTTTAACTATGTTCCTAAAGTAAGATAGAGGTTATAGTGAACAGGATATTCAGGGTTCATTATCAGATATATATATATATATATATATATAGCTAGAGTCAGGATTGCGAAACCTTCCTTTTCTCATGATGAGAGGTTACATAGAATTACTGTCCGGTCTAAAATTACATATTACGAGTAGTTCTGTTTTATGGTAGTAAATGTTAACATGATTATAGAGGCAGTTAAAAATATTGGCCTGTTCTTACTAATGACCACGAAATTAAAAGAATAGTACGGGATGCACCCAAGTTCTCTTTAAAAATAAGAAGAACTTAAAACAAATGAAATGCACATGAACCAGGGTCAGGTCTGTGACATCAGTGTGTGGGAAATGTAATTACTGCAGGTATACTGATTCATCTGATGAATTTAAACACCCATATCTGAAGAAGTTTGTTTTTAAAGTGAAGGCAAACTGTGATTCCACTGATATAGTATACTTGGCTATCTGTTGCTGTGAGTTGTTCTACATAGGGAAAACGAATAGATGACTCAGGGACAGGATAAGAGAATCTATGATATAAAGAAAAATAATCAAACTAATGATCTAGCAATGCATATATCCAAGCAGGGGAATCATGCACACACATTTACGTTTTTGGTAATGGAACAAAACTTTATTGCTGTTTTTTATTTTACCGGAGTCGGGGTATTACTTAATATACAAGGGGGTGATGTGGAGAATACCACTGAGGTGCTTGAGGTTAAGTGGATTATTAGATTTAAGGCAGATACAGGAAAGGACCTTAATGATACAATTACAATGAAGCCTTTACAAGGTCTTTGTATAAACAGTAATGTTATATCTGTTGCTCTCTGCTGACACTAAGTGCATGTCTTTTTAAGAAACCAGGGTGTCTACTGAGATGTAATTAATGAATGCCATCTGTTATTGGTTGTTGGCCTCGGGTATTCTTGTATTTATAGTGGTTTTAACTTACCTGGATTTTAACGTCTGATGAAGCAGTATTCATTACTGTGAAAGCGCTAACAGAATAAAAATTTATTGCTGTTTTTTATTTTTGAGTTTTGCCTTTGCTTTGATTCTTCCATATATCTTTTATGCTACCAGTTTATCTTGGACTGAATCACTTATCAGCTGGGCTGTACTTTTATCTGTCCTTATAAGAAAAAATGTATCCCCAAGACGTTACAACTAGCTTAAAAATGCAACTGGGCACCACTAAAAGATCTCCCTTTAGATACTGCAGTTGCATACTTTAACCCAACCTTCCTGAATATCTTAAACATTAAAAGAAGTTGTGGACAATTAAGAGTTGAAGCAATTTCTGGTTGATGAAGGGCAGGTGAGAGAGGTGTGAAGAGACCAAGATGTGTACTAGGTTAAGGGGGGAGGTTGCAGGGGCATGTAGTAAGGTGGGTAAAGTAGTGTTTAAGAGAGAATTTGAAAGTATTGGTCTGGGGTAGGCTTCTTGGTCAAGGGAAGCTTGTTCCACAGGATGTCTGGAGAGTAGCTGTTTAAGTTCTGTCCTGCACATTTGTTAGGTTTGTAAATTTGTAGCAGATGTTGATCTGAGCTTCTTAATGAAAGAGTGGGAGTGTAGAGGGAGACTAGTGAAGAGAGACTAGGACAGGAGGATGGTTTGTTGAGAATGGAGTGGATAATGAGAAGTTGGGTAAATTTGAGTTGGTTTGGAAACTCAAGCCAGTGTAGTGACTTAAGGGCCAGACAGTGGTGGGATTTGGGTGGTAAGTTTGCAGCAAATCTAGCCACTTTGTTGTAGGTAGATTCAAGTTTGGAGAGAAGTGTAGACTGAAGGTTAGTATAGATTTTTGCGTTATAGAAGATGTTGGGGAGGAGGTAGGCATTGGCTATGGTTATTCTAGTTTCAGGAGTGAGAAATGTTTTATTTCTATAAAGACCACCAAGCTTTTGATGGGTTTTCTTTATACTGTGATGAATGTGAAGGTCAAATTTCAGTTGGTCGTCTATGATTACTCCAAGGAGCTTGGTATGGGTTTCTGGAGTTATTATAGTGTTGTTGAGTGAAGAGATGGTGAAGGAAGATTTAAGAGAGAGGTGGGATTTTGGGAGAAAGAGTAGCAGTTTTGTTTTTTTGGGGTTAAGTATGAGAAGGTGTTGAGTTAGCCAAGTTTCAGAGCGGTTAAAAGATGTTTGTGTGAGGGTTTGTAGTTCAGTTGGATTATCAGCTATAGATATAATGGTAGAGTCGTCCATGTACTGTATGAGGGATGACTGGGGACAGGAGTTGTGGAGTTCATTGGTAAAGATGTTAAAAAGGAGGGGCCCAAGGATGGAGCCCTGTGGGACACCTGTGTTAATAGGGAGAAAAGGAAAAAAAAAAAAAAGAGAGAGAGAAGTTTACGTTTTGTTTATGTTTGTATCTGCTGTACATGAGCTTGGAGAATGAAATTTCATTCAGCTGTGCACTTGCTGTGTGGTCTGAATGACAATAAAGTTTACTCAACTTACTTGACAGCAAGCGCATAGGCCAATGTATGTTGAGGTACTTAAATGCAGGATTTGTAACAAAGGCTTCCTAGACCATCCATCAGCAAAGATTATCCTTAGCAAACCCAAAAGCACTCAATAAAAGAAACATCTAACACAAAATGCCACACTCAGTGGACCCCTAAATACAAACCCCACATGAAAATGAGCACCTCCCCAGACTCTAGTTATAGGGGACTCCACTGTAAGACATACTGATGCCTCTCTAACTAGGACAATCAAGAAGATAATTGTGAGTTATCTATTTGGAGCCAGGATCCACTAAATTACACACACACTCAAGTTACTGCACCACACATACCCAGTATGATTCCTTCACAGTCGATGTACGTAAAATGACCCGAGATACATCTCCGTAAATTTGAGGTGATTTAAAAAGACATTATAGATCACTCTGATTATGTGTCTCAGGCTGGTATAAGCCTAGCATTGACTATCATAATACCCTTACCAAGGATGATTACACAATACGAACACAAGATGACTGAACAACTGGCTGAGTTTCTAGTATCATTCTATGGGGATCCAATATTTGTCAGCACAGGATGATATGATTAACAGAACATGATGTTTTGTCAGGGATGGTCTATATATATCCCCTCTAGGCTTTTGAATGCTGCCTAAAATGTTACTCTTCCTAATAAAGCCTTTTTTAAGCAATACCAAAGTGGCAAACCTACTGACATAGCAAAATCAACAACTGAATCTCAAGGTTTTACTGCTCATTGCCAGTAGCCCAAACAACAAACTACACACCCTTCAAGCTATCCTCACCCTGGAGAAAAATAGACATCTGTGCAGTTAACGAAACATGGTTTAAAGCCACACAGTATCCCAGCAGTACAAAGTTTCAGTGCCTTCCACAAACTTAGACCAGCAGCTACACAGACATGGACTAAAGGTGGAGGTATCAAGATATGCATCAACAAGAATGCCTCTGGGTTGGTTAAACAAGGTAATGCCATGGAGTTTCTCTATATGCAGGTCATCATAGGTAAAATCCTGTACCATACCCAAGCAAGTTACAGGTAACCCTCTATGTCACACAAAAGTAATAGTGCATACTGTGACCTACTGGAGGTACTCACCCATCCAACCCAACACCTTAGTCATGGGGTACTTTACCCTTCTACAAACTGGAAATTCCGCATGAAGTCAAATCTGCAGGCAAAAAGATTCCTAGACTTTGTAAATACAAACACCCTTGACCCATACTGCATAGGACCACTAGAGGTTCCAACATACTGGATTTTATACTCACAAACATGGAGGAACACTGCACCCCACCCCAAATGTCATGTTCTCCCTGGTAAGGGAGCCATCTTCTTCAAAATAAAAATCAGCCAGGTAACCCCAGTAATAGTTAAGAACTATGACACAGCAAAGTGGTGAGTAGGTGCATAGACAACCAAAACGAAAAAGAAACGCACCCAAAGGACTGCAGGATATTTCTTTAATAATAAAGTAAAGAAGTACACAGTACTTCAATGTTAAGCGCTTTCATCAAAAATTTTGACTTCATCAGAACCACACTTTCAAACCAACCAATAAATACTCTCCATTTAATATGCAATAATTTGAATTGCCAATTAATCAATTAAGTAAAATCCTGCTTTCTTAAAAAAAATCTCAAAATTCCCACTTCCTGTAGCCAAATGATGTACATGCCTACAAGTATAACATGCAAAACACACACTATTTCCAAAATATACAGGTATATATTATAATACCACTTTTACATTGAATTTTAAATATATAAAAATATAAATATAAAATACTGATGTTTTAAACATACATGAAAATATGCCCTCGTAATTTATAATGCACTAAAATATATGCAATTGTTCACTCATTAGTACATACTAAATGCTTCAAATATTTTTAATGATTTTATTGGATTTTTCCTTTAGTATTGGGAAGATGGCTAAATGGTCATTCAACCTTGGAAGAAAGTTGGCAGTCAATCTAAGCTGCCACATTAGTTCTTTTTCACATAGATAATTCTTCCAATCTGCACCCCTTGCATCCAGGTTGCCACATCCACAATACCAAACTTAAAACCTGTGTGTCCAGAACAGTCCAAACTATGCCTATAAAGGCCGTTAGTCTATTTCTTATTTTTGATTTTGTATAGGTGCTCATAAATCCTGCACCTAAGGGCCCTCTCGGTCTTCCCAATATAAAACCCTGGACATGTATTGCATAATGCAATATAAACTATTCTGCTGGTACGGCAATTCCCTTTTCTGAAACGTAAGACACTGCCTATCCTGTTAATTAAGGTAATAGAAGACCCCTGAAAAATGTATCCACATTGGGAACACCTCCCACATGGTTTGGTATTTTCCTCAGTATTA
>NC_056750.1:456266333-456318833 GCF_019279795.1 Protopterus annectens
GATTTAATTTTTATCTGTAGAGGAGACATTTCAGATTTTGACAAATTTATGGTAGATCTTCACCAAAATAGGTTTGGTTTAGAGTTCACATATGTTATTAACAAACATGAAATCCAATTTTTGGATATTTTGTTATATGTGGACAAACAAGGAATTGTCCAATTTAAACCATATAGGAAGGAAGTAGCTTCTAATAATTTTTTGCATGCATCTAGTGCACATCCTATGCATCTTATTGAGGCCCTTCCTTATGGTGAATTTAAACGAACATATGAACACACTTCTGAACATAGGCTTTTGAAATTGGAATTTGACAATGTTTGTAAGAGACTGTTGGATAGTGGTTATTCTGAGATTTTAATTAGGAAGAATCGTGCAAGATTTGATTCTAATTTAAAGCATCATGTTACAAAGTTATCTTATATTAATCCAATTCATAAACAGGTGGATATTAATGATGACAGATTATTTTTTGTTACTAAATACTCTCTATTTTCGGACACTTCATGTAACATTGTCAATTTCTTATGGCCTATTGTTCATAAAAATGAGGAGATTGGGCATCTTTTTCCTGAACATGTTTCCTTTTCATATGGCAGATATGCCAATCTTAAGGAAGTTTTTAAACCTAGACATTTGCTAAGTGATGTTTCTTTGTTGGATTCTGATATTCAATATGGTATGTTTAAATGTGGTAAATGTAAGATATATGTGAGAATGAAAAACCTATCAGGTAGTACCATTAATGGGGTTAAATATTTTGCACAAAACAATTTTAATTGCAGTTCCTGTGGTGTAGTTTACATTATTGGTTGTGATTGTGCTTTGCCAAAATATTATATAGGTCAGACAAAACGCCAATTAAAAATACGTGTATTAGAACACATTGGCGATGTTCGCAATGCTAGGATAGATAGCCCTATATTTGAACATTTTCATACAGTACACAATGGGTCTATTGACTCACTATTTTTTTGTGCTTTAGCCAAACCCAATGTACGTTATGGAGGTAATTTTCAGCAGAGTCTATTAAATCTAGAAAGTAGATTCATTTTAAAATATGGTACTCTAAAACCCCGAGGTTTGAATTTGGAAGTGAATTTAAATATTTAATAGTATCTTTCTTGTGTTTTGTAATGAATAATTCGATGTATTCTAAGCTTTATGTGTTTCTTATATTTGTATAAATTTTGTCTGTACCTTTAACTCTCTGGAGTTGTTTAATACCATCTCAATCATATTTAATTGTTTAATTGTTGATTGTTGGGTAGCACCAGTATATATAATGCATCTAGTGGCTTGATGTTTATTCCTTTGAAGGCTGTTGGGCCGAGGTACCGGAATAAATCTGTTGTATCCTGCATCCTGTTCTTGTGGTTTGTTTCATCTAATTTTGTTGCTGCTGTTGGTTGCTGAAGAATTAAATCCCTAAGCCTCTTTTCTGATTCAGAGAAATCCTGACTCTCCCAATGAAAATGTTCCCTTAAAGTATACAAGGTTACTCCAAAAGAATAATCCTCAGATGGAGATGCAGACGGGATGGATTCTTCTGCATCTGAATCCTCATAGGGTGGTATAGAAAAATTCCTGATCAGAAGAGGAATCAGAAGAAATAGAAACATGATCTGAAGATTCATAATCAGTGTCCTGCCTAGGCCTCTTAGCAGGGGGGGTTGGGAACCCCTGATCAAGGTAATTAAGTCCTCAGCCATTTTGATCATCTGTTTTTTAGGCATAGGGGCCTGAGCACGTGGCTCATGCGGCGGTTTTTTAGACTTAAAAGTTGTTTTTGATTTTGTTTTTGAAGCTGGCGTTGGTTTTATATAAAAATGTTGAGGCCTGAAAACACCCTCAGAAGCCGGAGCCTGCTCAGCAGCTCTGGACCCATCCAAGGGAGAGACATCCGCGGGGTTCAATACTTGGAGAATCTCTCTGCATGGGTATCGGTAGAGACCTGCGACTCAAAAGTAGTGGGTATCAGGGGCTGCAAAAGCACCTCACTGAGTACTGGCAACTGGCTTAAGAGAAGCTTCGTCAGTTCTGGACCTCGGTCTGTCTCTCTCTTTTTCTTTGCGTTTTTTCATGAACTCCGGTAGTCGGATTGCTATCAGAAGACATTTCAGGGTAATTAAATCTAGATCCAAAATATTTTGAAGCAAAAATATACAGACGCTTAATAGTGCATTGGTTAAATCTAGCACAAAATCGACAGCAAGACACGTTATGATCTGGGCCTAGGCAAGGAATACAGTACAAATGAAAATCCTTATGAGGTATTTGCTTCCCATAAGTAATGCAATTATTAACTTTTACTGACATCGGTAAGGAACAAGAAGTTTCCCCAACGGTGTACTTAGCTTTAATTGAAGACTTCGCTTCTGAAACTCGAATGCTAAAATTTCAGGAGTTGGCCGACTGGCACTTGCGAACTGCTTCTGCTTCGGGCACCATGCGGCAAGAAAGACTGAATAAAATGGCGTCGGCTGCATGTTTTATACCCCTGACGACCTGACGTCATGGAAGAGGAGACAGCAACTGACGCAGGACCCAAGACTTTGTTATTCAGGCCGACTGAGGGCAACCTGCCAGCAGATTACCCAAATGTAATGACTGCAACAGTGAAACACAAAGAACATCAGAGTTTGAGTATGTGGGCTTCCTGTATAAAAGGGATGTGAAAATCTTCCTGTCATTGTCCTTCTTGATGGTAATGTCTAAGTAGTTTACCTGACAAACATCTTTAACCATAGTAAATTTCAGAAAAAGGGTAGTATTATTAATATATGTAAAAAGCCTATCCAAATCAAATTCACTACCTGTCCAAAAGAGAACAAAGTCATCCAAATATCGCCCAAACAGTGCCCACATACTTTTAAATTCCAAATCTAATATGTACAGGTCTTCCCAATCAGAAAGAACAAGATTGGCAAACACTGGGGCACAACAAGCACCCATAGCTACACCTTGGGTCTGTTTAAAAATCTGGCCTTCAAAAGTAATACAACTGTTGTCAAGTACTAATTCCATACAAGTATGGAGTGTTAAAATAGTCGCAGAACCACTCAACCCCGACTTTATGTGGAATTACAGAAAAAAGGTCACAGATATCAATTGTGACCATAATCAAGCTGTCAAGAGTACATTTCAGACTTGATTTTTCCAAAAAAAGTCCCAGGAATCTTATCACCCATTGCCTATCATCCAATACATGTTTAACCTTGGAAATAGTACTTGACAACAATTATATTACTTCTGAAGGCCAGATTTTTAAACAGACCCAAGGTGTAGCTATGGGTGCTTGTTGTGCCCCGGTGTTTGCCAGTATTGTTCTTGCTGATTGGGAAGACCTGTACATATTAGATTTGGAATTTAAAAGTATGTGGGCACTGTATCGGTGGTATTAGGATGACTGTTCTCTTTTGGAGAGGTAGTGAATTTGATTTGGATAGTTTTTTACATACATTAATACTACACATTTTTTGAAATGCACTATGGTTAAAGAAGTTTGTCAGGTAAAAGTACAGTTGTGTACCTACCATAAATGTAGATGTTCGAGTGTATTCACTGTTGCAGTCATTACACTTGAGTTATCCTGCTGGCAGGCTACCCGCAGTCTGTCTGAATTCCAAAGTCCTGGTCTGGCGTCGGTTGCTGTCGCCTCTTCCCGGACGTCAGTGCGCCAGGGGTATATAAGATGCAGCCGACGCCATTTTCTTCAGTTTTTCTTGCCCCAGATGTCAGGTGTCCCCAAGAAGGTAGGCGATACACATTGCTTATAAAAAACATACATTAAAATAAACAATACCTTCATCTACAAGCAAATACACCACATAGGTTGTATAGGACAGAGAAGTATAGATAAGTCCCAGCAAAGAAAGGGGGATGGTGGGTGGGTAACCTGGACTGCAACAGTGAATACACTCTAACATCTACATTTACGGTAGGTACACAACTGTACTATGTTCATCGTGTTTCACTGTTGCAGTCATTACACTTGGGTTGAATCCCAAAGCTGAGGTTGGGCGGCTGGGTCTAAATAGAATTAGGAGTGGCTATGAGGCCCTGCAGAACTGCAGTGGCAACGCCTGCTCTGGATTTAGAGTAAAGAGGTAAGTGGTGGTGCTAGGTAAAAGTGTGCACTGAACTCCAAGTTGCAGCCTCCAAAATTTCCTTGGTTGGTACTCCTCTGAGAAAGGCTGCTGAAGTGGCTGCTGCCCAGGTAGAATGTGGCCTAATATTCTTAAGCACTGAATTGCCATGCTGTACATAGCAGAAATGAATACAGTGTCCTATCTGTTTTGAAATAGCCTTTCCTTGTGATAGTGCAGCATATGCTACAAACAGTTGCTCAGTTTTTCTGAAAGCTTTTGTTTTGTCCAAGTAGAAGCTTAGCTGCCTGTGTATGTCCAAAGAGTGCAGAAGTCTCTCCCCTTTATTCTGGGGATTTGGATAAAATGTTGGCAAATTAATGGTTTGGTTAAGAGCCACACTGGATACTACCTTTGGCATAAGTGTTGGGTTTGTCCTTAGAGAAACCCTGTCCAGATGAAAAATGATAAAAGGTTCCACTGCCATTAATGCTTGTAACTCTGAGACTCTTCTTGCTGAAGTTATTGCTAGGAGCAGAGCAGTTTTCCATGAAAATAATTTTATATCAGCTGTATTGGCTGGCTCAAAAGGAGGTAGTGTGAGCTTTTCTAAAACAAAGTTGAGGTCCCATGTAGGTATCGGTGCTCTCCTTGGGGGTCTTATGTTTTTTGCCCCTCTGAGGTACTGACTTAGTAGTGGATGAGAGAAAATAGGAAGTTCCGTATTGTAATGAGCTGAAATGGCACAGGCATGAATTTTAATTGATGAAAAGGATAGGCCTTTGTCCAGAATCTCAGTTAGGTATTGTAAAATCTAAGGAATATTTGGAACAAGTGGTTCAACTCCTTGTGCCTGGTTCCAAGCACAGAATCTCTTCCATTTTTCTGCATAAGATTTCCTGGTGCTGGGCCTCCTGGCTTCCAAAATGACATCCATAACAGCTTTCGAGAGAGGTGTGCTCTGAGTGGTTATATTATCTGCCATGCAGTCAGATTTAAGGTTCTGAGTTGGCTGTGCAGGATCTGATTGTTTTGTAGAGCCAGAAGATGAGGAATTTGAGGTAAAGTCCAGGCTGGGCCTTGAGACAAGCTCTTTAGGATTGGGTACCAGTGCTGGTGTGGCCAGTCTGGGGCAATCAGAATCATTTTTGGCTTCTCGTCTGACTTTTAGGAGCATCTTGGGAAGGAGAAGCAGTGATGGAGAGGCATAAACTGTTAGGGTTTTCCAGCTGAATGATAGAGCGTCCACTTTCCATGCTTGTGAGTGATAAGTCCTTGTGCAGAATCTCTGTAGTTGGCAGTTCTGAGGGGAGGCAAAAAGATCTATGTCTGGGCATCCCCATTTCCTTGCTATCATGCTGAAGACCTGTGGATTTAGTTTCCACTCGTGAGAGTCCATGAGGTTTCTGCTTAGTTCGTCTGCCAGAGTATTTTTCTTTCCTGGCAGGAATTGTGCCTGCAGATGTAGTTGATAGGTCAGTGCTGTGTTTCACTAACTCATGGCTAGCCTGCAGAGGGGGTAAGAATGTGTGCCACCTTGCTTATGTACCACATAACTGTGGTATTGTCCGTCTTTAGTAATAGTTGTCCTGGATGTAGTAGATCCTTGAAGGCCGTCAGGGCTTTCTGTACAGCTAGCATCTCTTTGATTGATGTGAAGATGCATTTGGTCCGCAGGCCACGTGCCCTCAATACATTTTCCTGCCATGTGTGCCCCCCAGGCATAATCCGATGCATCTGTTGTTAGTGTCTGCCTGGCTGTGGGTAAAGTGAAAGGCTGTCCCTTGTTGTGGTGACAGGCCAGTGCCCACCATCGAAACTCCTGTTGCAGGCAGGGAATAAGAGCTATTATTGTTTCCAGGCTGTGGCAATGTTGAGTCCAAATACTTTTTAGATACCATTGTAGCTTCCTCATATGTAGTCGTGCATATGGAATTAGCAGAATGCAGGATGCCATGAAGCCCAAAGCCTGCAGAATTTTTCTTGCAGGTAGCTGGGTCTTTGTTGCCATCATCTGAAAGTAATGACTCAGTTGTCTTTGCTTGTCTGGCGTGAGATAAGCCATCTGGGCAGTTGTCTTTAAGCTTGCACCCAGGAATATTATCTCTTGAGAGGGCACTAGTTTTGATTTCTTTTCATTTACTGTGTACCCTAGGCAAATTAGTAATCTTTTTACAAACTCCAGATGTTGTAGTAGAATGTCTTCGCTCTCTGCTTGAATAAGGCAGTCGTCCAAGTAGGGATATATAAGAATTCCTTTTTGTCTGCAAAATGCAATTACTGGTGCCAGGCACTTTGTGAAGACCCTGGGCGCAGTAGATAAGCCAAAGGGCAGTGCAGAGAATTGGCAATGCACTGAGCCAGCTATGAATAGGAGGTATCTTCTGCAAGATTGTCTGATTGGGACATGCAGGTATGCCTCTTTGAGGTCTAAAGTAACTAGCCAAGCCTTCTTGCCCAGCATGGGTAGAAGTTGCTGCAGTGTCAACATTTTGAATTTTGGAACATCCAGGAAAGTATTTAGAATTGACAGGTCCAGTATTGGTCTCCAGGCATTGTCCTTTTCTGGGTACCAAGAAAAGTCTTGAGTAAAATCCTTGTGCCTGTTCTTGCTGTGGTACTTTTTGAATAGCTCTCATTTCCATGAGAGCAGAAATTTGTTTTTGTGCCTCTGCCCATTGATTTTGTGGCAGGTCTGGCATACCTTTTGACCTTGGTAGGGTGTGAAAGTGGAACCTGTAACCTTGAGAAACAATATTCAGTACCCATTTGTCCTGGGTGATCATATGCCAATTCTGTGAGAGAAGTGCTAGTTTTCCCCCTAAGGGTGCTGCCAAAAGGTAAGTGCTTGGCATTCGTAGAGGGAAGTCATTGGGACCGTTTCCTGTACGGTTGTGATTTGTCTTCTCTGCCTTTGGGGGCTGAAGCACCCCATTGTTTAGGTCTGTATGAGCCTTGGGGCCGAGATCTGCCTCTTGGGCGTCTGTATTTGCCTCTCTGTGGCCTGACACTGGAAAGGACCAATTTTTAGAAGGCCAGTTCCTGCTAAATCTAGGTGGGTGAACCTGTAAGAAATCTTTCACTGTCTGCATTGATTTTTTGCTTTATCCTCCATTTTCTTTGACACCTCTTCTGCCTTAACACCAAAGTATCATGCTGTAACGGAGCATCCAATAATTTTGCTTTAACATGATCAGGTAAACTTTGTTCTTTTAACCAAGCATGCCTTCGAATGACAGAAAGTACAGTTTTGTACCTACCATAAATGTAGATGTCCGAGAGGTATGCATCTGCAGTCCTAACAAATGGGTTGTCCTGCCTCAGGCAGCCCTTCGGTCGGCCGGATTCCAAAGTCTGGGTCTGGCCTCGGCTCATGTCGCACTTCACCCGACGTCATAGCTGCTGTCAATTGGGTATAAAGGCATCAGCCGACGCCATCTTCCTCAGTGTTTCTTGCCCCAGATGCCAGGTGCCCTCTAGGAAGGCTAAATTTGGATAAATGCAAATGATTCCAAACAGTAGAGAGCAAACAAAAATAAACATGTATGTACATATATACAAACAAATACACCATAATAGATTCCCCCAGCTAGCTACAAGATGGGCAAATACCCTAGGAGTACCAGAGAGGGGAAGGAGGGTGGGTAATCCTGACTGCAGATGCATACCTCTCGGACATCTACATTTATGGTAGGTACAAAACTGTACTATGTCCTTCAAGGATGCATCTGCAGTCCTAACAAATGGGTAGAATACCATAGCTAAACTGGGGGAGGAGGCACTAAGAAGATTATGGTGTAGTTAAGATCCCTTGCAAAACAGCAGTGGCAAAACCTGCTCGGGATCTGGAGTATAAAGGCAGATTATAATGCTTGGCAAATGTATGCACGGAGCTCCAAGTAGCAGCCTCTAAAATGTCTTTGGTAGCCACTCCTCGTAAGAAAGCTGTAGTAGTGGCTGTAGCCCTTGTGGAGTGAGGTCTGATGTTTTCTGGAGTTGTCTTTCCATGAAAAGAGTAACAAAATCTAATGCAATTTCCTACCCATTTTGAGATTGTCTGTTTTGAAATTGCTTTTCCTTCCATTCCTGCTGCATATGCTACCAGAAGCTGGTCAGTTTTTCTATTGTTCTTGGTTCTGTCCAGGTAGTAGCGCAATTGCCTGTGTACATCCAAGGTAAGCAGTAGTCTTTCCCCCTTGTTCTGTGGGTTGGGGAAGAATGTTGGTAGGTGGATTGCTTGGTTCAATGATACCCTGGAGACCACCTTTGGCATAAAAGTAGGGTTAGTTCTCAAGGACACTCTATCCTGATGGAAGATAAGGAAGGGCTGTACTGCCATTAATGCCTGTAATTCAGAAACCCTTCTTGCTGAAGTGATTGCAAGCAGGAAAGCAATTTTCCAAGATAAGAACTGTAATTCTGCTGTTGCTGCTGGTTCAAAGGGGGGAAGTGTTAACTTTTCTAGCACAAAGTTCAGGTCCCATGTAGGCAAAGGTGGCTTCCTTGGAGGCTTTACATTTTTAATTCCTCTCAGAAACTGCCTGAGTAGAGGATGAGAGAAGACTGGAGGATCCATGTTATATTCTGCTGAAATTGCTGATGCATGAATCTTGATGGAGGAGTAAGACAGGCCATTGTGGAAAAGTTCTGCTAAATATTCCAGGATGTTAGCTATGTTTGCCAATGATACATTTTCTCCTTTTGCTGCACTCCAAATGAGGTATCTTTTCCATTTTGCTGAATAAGTCTTCCTTGTGGAGGGTCTGCGAGCCTCCAGGATAATGTCTTTAACCCTCTGAGATAAATCTGGGTTTTTTTGTTTTATGTAAGATTCCAAGCAGCTAGCTGCAGTGTTTTCAAGTTTGGATGCAGGATCTTGAAGTTGTTCTGTGTTAGCAGCAAAGGAACTAGAGGTAGAGGCCATGCGTGTGCCCGAGACATACTCCTCAGAAGCGGGTACCAATGCTGCCTCGGCCAGTCTGGAGCTATCAGTATGATCCTTGGGTGATGATCTTTGATCTTCAGTAGCACTTTGTGCATCAAAGGAAGAGGTGGGAATGCATATGCTGTTAGGTTTTCCCAACTGAAGGATAGGGAGTCCACCTTCCAAGCAAGTGGGTGGTATGTCCTTGTGCAGAATTTTCTCAATTGGTGGTTGTGTGGGGATGCGAACAGGTCTATTTCTGGTAGCCCCCATTTCTTTGTAATGGATTTGAAGATGTCTGGATGCAGCATCCATTCGTGGGCATCCGTGGTAGTTCTGCTTGAGGTGTCTGCTAGTATACTTTCTTTTCCTGGCACAAATATGGCCTGGAGCTGAATGTTGAGGTTCAAGGCCACATTCCACAGGTTCATTGCCATCCGGCATAGAGGATATGAATGTGTGCCTCCCTGCTTGTTGATATACCACATAACTGCGGTGTTGTCCGTCCTTATCAGCAAATGACCTTGTTGAAGAAACGGTCTGAATGTCTTAATTGCCTGTTTCACTGCCAGCATCTCTCTTTGATTTATGTGTAGGTTCAGCTGGTCCTGTGTCCATAGGCCTTGTATACACTTGTCTACCATGTGTGCCCCCATCCGAGGTCTGAGGCGTCCGTGGTGATAGTCTGGCTTGGGTGAGGGCTGTTGAAAGGCAGTCCTTTGTTCAACTGACAGGCCTGAGCCCACCACAGGAATTCTTACTTCAGGCATGGAATTATTGGAATTTGGGTTTCTAGGCTGTGCTTGTGCTGAGACCATAAATTCCTTGGATACCATTGCAACTTCCTCATTTGTAGTCTGGCATGTGGAATCAATATTATGCAGGATGCCATGTAACCCAGGGCTTGCAGGACTTTCCTTGCTGTAAGCTGGTTCTGCGTTGTTAATGCCATGAAATAGAGTGGTAGTTGTTTTTGCTTTTCTGCTGTGAGAAATGCCATTTGTTTTGATGTGTCCAGTTCTGCACCCAAGAATGTAATCCTTTGGGATGGTACCAGCCTTGACTTTTTTATGTTGACCGTGTATCCCAAGGCTTGTAATAGGTGAATAACCTTTTCCAAATCTTTTGTTAATGTGATCTTGTTGTCCGCTTGTATCAGGCAGTCGTCCAGGTATGGATAAATTTGAATTCCCTGAAGCCTGCAATGAGCAATTACTGATGCCAGGCATTTCGTGAATACTCTGGGTGCAGTAAATAAGCCAAAGGGCAATGCTGAGAATTGATAATGCTCTGATCCTGCAAGAAATCGGAGGTATCTTCTGCAATCTGGTCGTATAGGGACGTGCAGGTATGCCTCCTTGAGATCTAGAGTCACCAGCCAAGACTCCTTGCCCAGCATGGGAAGAAGTTGCTGTAGGGTCAGCATTTTGAATTTTGGAACAATGAGGTATGTGTTCAGAGCGGACAGGTCGAGAATAGGTCTCCATTGGTTTTCTTTTCTTGGCACCAGGAAAAGTCTGGAATAAAATCCTTGTCCTTGTTCCATAGACGGTACCTTTTCTATAGCTCTCATCCTTAGTAAGTGGTTGATTTGTCCTAGAGCGTTTGTTTTTTGGTTTGGTGGTAGGTTTGGCATTCCTCTCTTCCTTGGTAGAGTATGGAAGTGAAACCTGTAACCTTTGTCTATTGTCTGTAAAATCCATTTGTCTCCTGTAATGTAATGCCAGTTTACTGAAAATAAGGCTAGCTTTCCGCCTAAGGGTGCTTCCAGTTGTTCCCTGGTAGGCAGTATCAGAGGCAAGTCACTGTGACTGTCCTGTGGAAGTGGTAGTAGCTGGATCTGTGGCAGTACTTCTCTGGTTGTTAGGCTGCCACTGACGTCCCCTGTAGGCACCTCTGGATTGACCTCTGCCTCTTGGGCGCCTATTTCTGCCTCTCTGTGCTCTGGTGGTGTCTGGAAAGGACCAATTCTTCGAAGGCCAATTTCTACTAAACCTAGGAGGCTGGACCTGTAAGAAATCCTTGACTGTTTGGACAGATTTTGCTTTTTCTTCCACCTTCTTTAACACTTGCTGTGCAGGGGAGCCAAACAAACTGAGTTTCTCCATGGGAGCATCTAGGAGCTTTGACTTTACATGGTCTGGTAAGGATTGCTCTTTTAACCATGCATGCCTTCTGATCACTTTATCAGTCATAGCTGATCTAAAGGAAGCCTCCAGTGCATCATAGCCGCATTTTAAGGAATGATTACTGACCTGCTGAGTGTTATGTACCAAATCCTGAAGGGACTTACGGTCTATAGGTTCAGGAGAGGACAGTTTTTTATTTAGTTGATCTAACAAAAATTCCTGATACTGAATCATGAGGAATTGACAGTTTAAGGCCCTAGCCGAAAGAGTAGCAGAAGTATAAACTTTTTTACCCCATCTCTCTAATGCTCTAGATTCTCTTTCAGAGGGGGTTTTTGGCAGTTGCTACAGCTTTGGGGCCCTGAGAAATAGTTTCAGGATCTGCAATAAGAGCCTTATACAAGTGATAATGTGTGTCCGGGACCCTGTAGTATCTGTCGGGCTTAGCAGGGGCCGGGGGAAGAGAGTCAGGGGCAGTACAAGCATCATTAAATGCATCATCCACAACTGTTAGTACTGGAGGAATGGCTAAAGGCCTATGCTGTGGCAAATGTAAAAAGGTCCTTAGCTGTTTCCTAGAATCTGAAAAATCCTGGCCCTGCCACTGAAATTGCTCTCTCATAGCATGCAAGGTTTCCCCAAAAGAAAATTCCTCAGGAGGAGAGGCAGAAGGGATGGAGTCTTCTGCGTCAGAGTCCTCATATGGAGAATAAGGGCCTTCTGGAGGATTTGAGTTTTCTGAATCATCAGAGGAATAATCCGTAGAAACTGGCTCAGGGGGCTCTGCTCTAGGCCTCTTCTCTGGAGGGGGATGAGAGGCCCTGTCAGGGTGAGGTTGGGATCCCCTGATCAAAGAAATGAGATCCTCTGCCAGGCTGAGCATTTGGGAACTAGAGCTAGGCCTGTGTGAGAGGGTTTTAGCAGGCAAGGCCTTAGAAGATTTAGCTGCTTTAGCCCTAGAGAAAGCCTTGATAGACATGGATGCAGGGGGCCTAGCAGCTCCACGTGCAGGAGTAGATATGTCTAAAGGACTAGTATCTGATAAATCCTGGGTGCCTGCTACAGCAGGAGAAATTTCAGTAGCAGATTCAGCCATGCTGTGTGAGGCTTCGGCTGTCGGAGATATGCTTTCAGCCGAAGGAAGAACCGAGGACTCTGTTTCAGCCGAAACAGAGACACTCGCGGTTGGCTTAACCGTGGTTTCGGCCGAAACCACGGACAGCGAGTGTCGGTCCTTTTCCTTATGCTTTTTAGCTAATTGTGAAGTCGGAGTCTCCGACGGCATTTTGTAAGCAAAAGCGGGACCAAAAAACTCCTCAGCAAACTCCGACTGACGTCTAAGTGTCCGTCGGTTGAAGGAAGCACAGGCTAGACAAGCTGCTACGTCGTGGTCTGGGCCTAAGCAAGGAAGGCAGTAAGAGTGGAAATCCTTATGAGGTATTTGTTTCCCACAAGTTAAACAATTATTTACTTTTTCTGACATCGGCTGAGGCAAGAAAGAGTCCCCAACGGGGTACTTAGCTTTTTAGAAGTCTTCGGTAGTAGAAATCTCTGGATCTGACCGACCGGCACTTGCGAACAGCTTCTGCTTCGGGCACCGCACGGCAAGAAAGACTGAGGAAGATGTCGTCGGCTGATGCCTTTATACCCAATTGACAGCAGCTATGACGTCGGGTGAAGTGCGACATCAGCCGAGGCCAGACCCAGACTTTGGAATCCGGCCGACCGAAGGGCTGCCTGAGGCAGGACAACCCATTTGTTAGGACTGCAGATGCATCCTTGAAGGACATCCTGTAACTGTGGCTCTGCAAGAAGCCTCTAATGAATCAAAACCACATTGCAGAGTATGCTTTACCACTTGTTCAGCTGCATGCAATAAATCCTGCATTTCATTATTGTCGGAACATTCTGAGCTTGTAAACATTTTCTGTTTTAGCAAAGACATTAGGTATTGTTGATATTTAAGCATGTGAATCTGGCAGTTTAAAGCTCTTACAGCTAAAGTAGCAGAAGTGTAAACATTTTCCCCCATCTATCCAGTGCTCTAGAATCCCTATCTGAGGGAACAGGATTTTTTGCAGTGAAAGCCTTGGCCCCTTTGGGACCCTGAGAAATTGTTTCTGGATCAGCAGCAGGGTGTTTATAAAGAAATTTATGTGAGTCTGGGACCCTGTAGTACCTATCTGGCTTGACTGGTGCAGGGGGTAAAGAATCAGGAGACAAACTGGATTCAGAAAAAACATCATCAACAATATCTAGTGCAGAGGGGATAGCAAGGGGCCTGTGCTGAGGCAGTAAAAGAAAGTCTCTGAGCCTTTTCTTGGATTCTGAATAATCCTGGCTCTCCCAATGGAAATGCTCCCTCATGGCATGCAGAGTTTCCCCAAAAGAGTAATTCTCAGGAGGAGAGGCTGAAGAGATAGATTCTTCAACATCAGAGTCCTCATAGGGAGGAAGAGAATATCTCTGTTCTGAAGAGGAAATAGAAACCTGGTCAGAGGAATCAGTCAGTGTCTTGCCTAGGCCTTTTATCAGGAGGGGGATGGGAACCCTCGATCAAAGTAATTAGGTCCTCGGCCATTTTAAGCACCTGTTTCTTTGGCACGGATGACTGTCCAGGAGAATACTGTACTTGTTTCTTTGTCTTTAATGGTGTTTTTGACTTTGCCTTGGCTGCTGAAGTGGACTTGATAGTAAGCTGTGTAGGTCTGTAAACACCCACAGAAGCCAATGCCTGCTCAGTGGCTCTGGACCCATCTGAGGGAATAGTTTCCGTACGCCCAATACCTTGAGTTTCCAGTGGCCTAGTTGTCTCCACGTGGGAGTCGGAGGCGGCCTGTGGCTCTGAGGTAGCAGGTGTCAGGGGCTGCGAAAGTGCCTCACTGAGAACCAGTGACTGGCCTAGAAGAGGCTTCGTCGGTTTTGGACCTCGGATGCCTGTCCTTTACTTTGTCTTTGTGTTTTTTATGAATTCCAGTCGTCGGTTGTTCCGACGGCATTATGTAGTTAAACCTTCGGCCAAAGTAATGTAAAGCAAAATCAAACAGACGCTTAATAGTGCGTTGGTTGAATCTAGCACAAAACCGACAACTAGCAACGTCGTGGTCAGGGCCTAGGCAAGGAATACAATAAGAATGAAAATCCTTATGAGGTATTTGCTTCCAACATGAAAAACAATTGTTAACTTTTACGGACATCGGTCTGGAGCAAGAAAAAGTTTCCCCAACGGGGTACTTAGCTTTATCAAAGACTTCGGTTCTGAATTTCACTTTCAAAAATCTCAGGAGTTGGCCGACTGGCACTTGCGAACTGCTTTTGCTTCGGGCACCGCGCGGCAAGAAAGACTGAAGAAAATGGCACCGGCTGCATCTTATATACCCCTGGCGCACTGTCACGGAAGAGGCGACAGCAACCGACGCCGGACCAGGACTTTGGAATTCAGGCAGACAGCGGGTAGCCTGCCAGCAGGATAACCCAAGTGTAATAACTGCAACAGTGAAACACAATGAACATCTACTTAGACATTACCATTAAGAAGGACCTTGACAGGAGATGTCACATCCCATTTATACAGGAAGCCCACATACTCCAACTCTGTTAGATTTTCAGAGTTGGCATCGATTTCAGCAGAAGTCATCCCTTGTCAAAGGGCAACATGTGAGACTTGCAAGGATGGTTTCTGAGGACATAGATTTTTTGAATGAATGTAACGTATTGCAAAACATGTTGGGAAAAAAGGGATTACCCTGTCATCTTTGTAAACAGTATTTTTAGTGAAGTATTGGGAAAAAGACAGGAAGACATTTACAAAGTTATTTCTGGTCTTCCTTAAAAGGTTGAGAATGAATATTGCAATGACAACAGGTTTGGTAGGGCACTGATTCTTACCTACACCTTGAATTTTTCTGACATAAAACAAATTATCAAAAAGTTATGGTGTATTTTTAACTTTGACAACAAAGTTTCTTGTAAGGTTGGCACACAGTCCCTTACTGTTTATAAGAGGGATATTGTCCTTAAAGGGACTAGTTGAGGGTAAGAAAATGGAAACCCTGGACACAACTGGTAATACAAAATGTGGTAGATGTGGGCAGTGCCCTTACATTATGGAGGGACCTAAATTGGTAGGGAGAGGTTGTGGCACTATTTTACTTAAGGAAAAATATTACTTTTGTTGCATCTTTTGGCTTTTCCCAGTTAGCGGTCGCCACAGCGGAACTCCGGTCCGCTAATGATTGGTAGTTGATTTTTACGTGCCGAGTTACCAGCCCTGATGCACAACCTTCAACGAAGGTACGCCCATTCACACACGTCTCCAAGCAGAAGACGCTCTAGCTGAGAAACGAACCGGACAGCGTCTTACTGTGAGGCGACAATGCTACCACAGCACCACCACCGCGGGTTAGGGAAAAATAGTACTGTTTTCTCTAATAGTTTTTCCTATATAGAAAACATTGCAAGAATAACAGACTGCAATATATACCACACTTTTTGAAAAAACAGTAATAAGGAAAAATATTACTGTTTTTCAGAAAGTGTGGTAATATATTGCAGTCTGCGATTCTTGCAATGATTTCTATATAGAAAACTATTAGAGCCTTTAAACAAACAATCTACCAACAACCTTTACGACATAAGACAGAAAAATGAGGGCAATGCTCTCTATAAACACATTAAGAAGTTTCCTACACATTCATTTAAATATGGGGTTAGACCATGAGGATCTGGGCCCTAGAGGGGGACCTTCAGATTTATATCTGGAATTGTTGGAACTCAAATGGCAGATTAGAACAAATGCATGTAGTGTACCTGGGCTTAATGATAAACTGTCTCTTGGTCCTTTGGTAAGATTAAAATCAATGTACTTTACTTAATAATGTGTATTAATGGTAGATTAATGATTATGTCACTATTTTTACATGAACTGACGGTTTATTTATATACTTTTTCTTGGAGACACTATATATACGAACACTTGTTTTGTTTTCTATGTAGGATGGATAGGATTTTACAAAAATTAACCTTAGGGGAAATGATGTCAAGTTATGTGTGATTTTTTTCAACCTATGACATGCTGAATGTGACTTTAAAAGGAAGTTTTATCGATTATTTTGTTATTCTGAATAAGTCTTGTGACGAAAGCGCGCTCAATAAATTCTGTGTATATTTTTTTATTAAGTAAGTGGTGTGCAGTTCTGTAACTGCCTTTCTGTGCTAACTTTCCTGGTTGATGTGCAGATGTATTTGATTTGGGCTCCAACGGCCCTGAATGCACCTGCCGGCCAGGTGTGCACCCCAAGCATAATCCGATGCATCTGTGGTGAGGGTCTGGGCAGTGCGGGGATGAAAGAAGGGAAGACCCTTGTTGTGGTTGCATGCTGCTGCCCACCAAAGAAAATCTTTCCTTAGACAGGGTATCATAGGTATGATAGTTTCCAGGTCCTGAGAGTGTTGACACCAAAGGCTTTTTAGGGTAAATCTGAATATTTGTCTGAAAAAAAGCAATGGCTGGAGCCAGGCATTTTGTGAAAACTCTGGGAGCAGTGGATAAGCCAAAGGGAAGTGCAGAGAACTGAAAGAGCATAGATCCTGCCCTGAAACATAGTTATTTCCTGCAAGATTCCCTGATTGGGATGTGTAGGTAGGTCTCTTATGTCTAGGGTGGCTAACCAAGCATCCTTGGAAAGCATAGGAAGAAGCTCCTGGAGGGTGAGCATTCTTAATGTTGGTATCGCCAGGAAGGTGTTTAGAATTGATAGATCGAGGATTGGGCGTTAGTTGCCCTCTTTCCTGGGTATCAGGAAAAGCCTGGAATAGAAACCTTGGCCTATCTGGTCTGCAGGAACAGGCTGTATTGCCCTCATGGAGAGCAGGGAATGGACTTCTTTTTAGGTCTCTGCCCACTGGTTTGGAGGAAGATCTGGGAACTCTTTTGGGGTTGGCAGTCTGAGAAAATAAAATGTGCATCCTTGGGACACTACGTTGAGAACCCATAAGTCATTGGTAATAGAGGCCCAATTGTTTACATGGGAGGAGAGTTTTCATACTAGGGGCGCAAGCAGGTGGGCAGAGGTACGGGGTGGAGGTGCAAAGTCATTGAGTTCTTTACATAAGGGGGTGCCTTAGCACTCCCTGTTTTTGAAGTGGGGGAACTCCATTGCTTAGATCTTTGCATTCCCTGGGACTGCTGTCTGGGGGGCGGGGGGGTCTACTTCCCCTAGGTCTTGTCTGAGCTGGCCTGGAGGGGGCCGGAAAGGACCAGTGCTTGGAGGGGCAATGCCTAATGAACCTAGGAGGCTGGACCTGTAAGAAGTCTGTCTGCATAGATTTAAGCTTTTTCTTCCATCTTTTTAAAGACCTTTTCTGCCTTGGTGCCAAACAAATTATCTTTGTTTAATAGTGTGTCCAATAATTTTAGTTTGACATGGTCTGGCAAGGGCTGTTCCTTAAGCCAAGCATGCCTTCCAAGTACAGAACCAGTGACTGCTGTCCTGCAAGATGCTTCTAGGGCATCAAAGCCACATTGCAAGGTGTGTTTAGTAACTTGGCTTGCAGAATGCTTAAGCTCTTGTAATTCTTTATTCTCTGCACAAGCAGGAAAGGTAGATATTTTTTGTTTGAGGAGTTCCATGGTATGTTGGCTGGTATTTCAGCATGTGGAACTGACAATTTAATGCTCAAATGGCAAAAGTAGCAGAGGCGTATACTTTTTTACTCCATCTGTCTAAAGCTTGTGAATCCCTATCCGAAGGGGTGGTATTCTTAGCTGTGGTTGCTGTTATTCCTTTAGGTCCTTGGGAGATGACCTATGGGTCAGCAGTAGGATTTTTGAAAAGGAATTTGTGAGAGTCAGGGACTCTAATACCGGTCAGGTTTCCTGGGAGCAGGAGGAAGGGTGTCAGGAGTCAACATGCATTCCATAAAGACATCATCCACAACATCCAAGAAAGGAGGAATGGCTAAAGGTCTGTGTTCTGGCAAATCTAAGAATTCCACTAGTCTCTTTCTGGACTGAAGATAGTCCTGACATTCCCACTGGAAATGCTCCCTTAAAGTATGTAGGGTTTCACCAAATTAAAAATCCTTTGGAGGAGAGGCAGAAGGAATGGATTCCTCTGCATATGAATCCTCATAAGCAGATAGGGGTTGCATGTCTTCATATTCAGAAACCTCAGTCATCAGACTCCTGGTCAGATAAAACTGCTAGGGACAAGTCTCTCATTTGGAAGGGGTAGGCTGGCTTCCCCTAATAAGCATGATGAGGTCTTCTGCCATTTTAAACAATTGAGATTGAGGCATGGAAGCAAGTGCCTGAGCTTGGGTCGTCATTTTTAGGCGTAGTTCATACCCTGGGCCTTAGAAACTCTGTAGTTTTAGAAAGACTTGAAGATGCAAAAGAAGTTGTCTGTGTTGAGTATCGGTACTGCGAAGAACTTCCTCGGAAGCCGGTGCCTGCTCAGTGGCTCAAGACCCATCCAAGGTAGAGACATCCGCAGGTTCCTTAGTCAAAGAAGAGTCTCGCGGCATACCGGACTCTGAACAGGTCTCGGTAGCAGCCTGCGAATCCACAGAAGCGGGCATCAGGGGCTGCCAAAGCACCTCACTGAGGACCGGTGAACTGACGACTAGCTTAATGGAAGTGTCTGCAGTTTTGGACCTGTGCGGTCTGTCTCTGTCTTTATCCTTACGTTTTTTCGGAAGATAGTTAGTCTGATGCCTTAGCAAAGCCATATCGGAATTCGGTGACAGAGAGCAAAAATATTTAGCTACAATATGGGCCCGACAACATATAGTTCTGGCGTTGAACAAAGCACAAAAGTGACAGCAAGGTACGTCGTGGTTTGGGCCTAAACAGGTGATGCAGTAAGAATGAAAATCTTGGTGTGGTATTTGATTTCCACAGGCAAGACAATTAACCTTTTCAGACATTGGTTAGAGCAAGAAAAAAGGATCCCCAACAGGGTACTTAGCTTTAGAAGACTTCAACTTCAATTCAGAAACGAAACTCGGGTAGCGGCCGACCGGCACGCATGCAAACTGCTTCAGGCTCCTCGGCAAGAAAGACTGATGTAATGGCGTCGGCTGCCTGATTTTATACCACTGATGACCTGACGTCAGTCCTGGAGTGACAGCAACCGATGCAGAAATACTAAGTCTCTAGTATTTGGGCCAACTGAGGGCTAACCCTGCAGGATAACCCAAGTGTGATGACTGCAACAGTGAAACACAAAGAACATCTACTAGATCTAAAGACCTAAATTTTGCTTGCAACATAAACAGGACATGCTGGACACAGAAATGTGCATCTCAGAGCATTCCCATTTGCTGGAACAGGCTTCCAATCCATGTGAAACAAAGTTCCTCCCTAGCCAGAGTTAAGCATATCTTGGACGTCTAAATGGGAAATCGAAAATTAACCCCTGGTCTAGTGCCTATGTCTCTGATGAAGAGGCAATTAGTAAATCATGTTATAACCAACAATCACCCCTTACATAAATATTTAACGCATGTAACTTGTGGTACAAATTTGTGTTGCGTGGATAGGATTTATAAAGGCCCTAGTGGTCAATGGCCTAGTATCCAGCTATGGACCTATATGTATGGGCTACTTAACTTTGAATGACGAGACTGCAGCGTAGCAGTATTAAATAAAACTGGGTGAAGTGTAAGTAGGGAATATTTGACAGACTGAGTGATTATGGTATTGTTTAGAAAGACAGCAATGGGTGTTAGCAGGTGGAGTAAAAGTAGGAAGATAGGACAAAAGTTAAATATATTCTGTGATAATGAACAGAAAGATACAGAGTGTTGTATGTTAATACGGGAAAGGAGGTAAAGCTAGGTAGGAGGAATGCTGACAGCTGAAAATGGAATGTGCGTGTTTAAGCATTTGGTGTTATGTTGGAAGAAGTGGGTATGGAAAGGAGAAAATAAATGTATTGAACTGGTGGGGTGGCTGGGGAATCAGGGATGGGAGGGAAGCAAAGCAGGCCAGAAATCAAATATTAGAATTCAATCTATAGCTTTAATGTTAGTGAGCCGGCTACGGAGATCTGCATATTATGCAGCACACAGTTCTCAAGCCAAACCACATCCTTGGTGCTTGTGTTATTATTCAACCTGATACTACAGCAACACACACCTTCACCCCAAACGTCCAGTTCAGTTTTCAAAATGGCACATGATCCGATACAAACTCTAACCAATTGGACTACTCTGGTTCCAACACAGTATCAAACAAAATTGACAAATTTTGATGCAATCCTAATCTCCTGTTAACATTAGACAGAAATGTAATGTAAATGAAAGCTATAATTGACATAATTAACCCAAACACTACAAACAGCAGCAGGAGCTCCTGGAAAATGGAGACTTACAAAATCAAGCAAGCAGTTTGTGAAAGCCTAAGCTTGCTGGAAAAAGCAAGTTCAACTGTTTTGTGACACAGTGTACGTCTAGATTCAAGAACAAACTACTACCACTCTCAGAAAATAATGCATGCCTCTTTCTCCTAGAGGATTTTCTGGGCAGTATATACTGGATACAGGGGTGATGTTAGTCAAGCTTCTATTTTAGTCAGTCTAAAGGGCAAACAATTAAACTGACGAGGCAGATTTTAATATCTCCATGTATCCTACAATCACTATTGTGGTTACCTCTATTACATGTTCAGACCAATAAATGGGAGAAGCATGGAGTCCACATGTAAGTTGCACTATGCTGATAAAGTCAAAGAAAAGTTCAGCATGTAGGACAAGACAAAGACAATCCAGAACAATGCAATAAGACAACAAGGGAACAAGAAATAAGGATTGAAAAAAGCAACTGTGTCTTGCAAAGTAAATGCAACTAGAACAAAACAGTTGTGTTTACGATTTACCTAAAGAAAATTTGCTACTGTTATATTACATTTCACCAGGAACTGTTAATATATATTGAAGAAAAGTTAAAGAAATTTAAGAAGTAAAAAAGACAAGCACTGTATAAAAATAATGAAAGTAAATACTGAACGAAGACCATTACAGATTTTACGAACTGTTAATAAAATTGTACAGGTCTCCAAATATCTCTATTTTTTTAATCATAATTGTAACTCGAAGCAAGTGCACATTTTATATTCCCTTACAAGAAGGCAATACATAAACTCGGGACAGAGCTGTGTGCATACTACGACAAAAATACAACAAATCATTTTAAAAATGGATGAAAGGTTTCTTCCCTTACCTGGTAATATCATAAACCATAAGTGCTCCTGCAGCCCCTCTGTAGTAGCTCCGTGTAACAGCTCTAAATCTCTCCTGTCCCGCTGTATCCCAAATCTGGAGTTTAATCTTCTGTCCACTAACTTCAATTATTCTTGTACCAAATTCTACACCAATTGTATGAGGGCAATCTGCCATAACTTAATGAAAAAATACAGACGTTATCATAACTTTGAAAGTAAACTCTGAAATCAGCACTGGCAGTAACAACAGTACTAGATTAAGTCTCACAGAACACCAAGGCATTTTAAGAATACTTAAAACAGAAGCATTCCTACTAGTAAAAGTTCTTAAATGTTTAATGCTATAATGCACAAGGACTAAACAGCCCTACAATCACATTAAGAATCTCTAAGATGGGGCAATTAAGGACAGACTCCTTTCTGAAGTAGACAGGATCCCCACACTTAGAAATTTTACTTATTTGTATTTCATAACCAGGAAGATGGGTTAGTCCACATACCCTTTTCAGCTACAAAATTGTATATCATTTTTTAACACTGCATCAAAGACAATTTACATGTGAATTGGGAAAACAAAATTTATACCTGAAAAAATGAAATGAGAGCTATTTTAGCATTTAAATAAGCACTGCAAACTTAGCTGTACAACACAATTTGCACTGAATGCAGACATTAGCCAAGTCTCCTCATTATTTTTTTCATTCAAACAGCCTTTTGGCAACAGATACAAAATCAAGGCGCAACCCTATATAATACTGTTGCCTGCTTCCTTAGGAAGAGTTAGATTAAATTTGTCTATACTTAAGGAAAGATCCACTTATCTGTTTTATGATGTCCCTTCTCTTAAGATCAACAATTGTAAGAGATGAAGGAAGAGAATGGTGAGAGGAAGACTGATCAGAACTACAACTGTGGTATCTCCCTTCTCCAAACACACAGATGTTAGAGGGGAATGAACAGTGGAAGATCATTATAATTTGAAACTTACCCCTAAAAGTGATCAATTCTGTATTACAAGCAGTTCAATCAATGAAACCAAAGAGGACTATTAGCAATACAAGATTCCACAGAGGAGATCAGCTGGAACTCTGACAATTAACTTTGCAAGAAATAAAGTTGCGCAAGTAAACTTACCATAACAGTAGATGCTCGAATGACAACTGCTGCAGTATCTTAGCTGTAACAGCAGGGACTAAAGACAGCTTTGGGTGCCAAGCCCTTCAGAACATTCACGCCAACATTGAGGGAGGCTGAGCCCTAAAGAGACAATGCTAAGAATAACAAAAAAAAAAAATAAAGTCCATGCCCTGGCATAAACACCGCACCAAAACAAACAAAAAGAGATTAAGGGAAGGAGGAAACAGCCGCTGCAGTAGCGATCATTCAAATATCTACTGTTAAGGTAAGTTTACTTATAAAACTGTACTATGTTCACCATACTGATCACTTCTGCAGTAGCCTTAGCAATATGGGTAAATTACCTCATATGTCTCAGCTGTACAGATTTTCACAGAAAGCCCAACTTTTTGCTCATATTTTTGGTCCATTTTTCATAAAAATGTTGTTTCCCAGCAAAGTATTGGCAAGTCACTGAAAATTAAAGTCAGAAAATGAGACATTTGAGTTTCAGACTTCATACAAGAAAATTTATGCTAACCCAAAACCTGTTATGCAATCAACTTTTCTAAATTTGTAAGAGCTATATTTAAAAACTGTCCATATTTTGGGGCCTTTCTTTATGGCTTTGTCCTGATTCCTTACTGTAAAAGGTTAAGAGGTATGCTTACTTAAACATACTACATTTGAGAGGTGGAAGGAGAAGAGTTCAAGAACCAACGGAGAATGGTCCTAGCCAAGCCTGATCTAGACCTAGAAGAGGATCAAAGCCGATAGTGCTTTGTAAATGTGTAGAAGACCCAGTTGCAGCTTCTAGAACACTTCTAGAATCCAATCCTTAGAAAGACACCACAGATAAAGCCATGGCCCTGGTAGAGTAGCTCTTGCCCCTCCCGGGAATTTAACTGTGATGAGTACAACCAAAGGCAATAATATAACAAACATCAATAGCCTTAGACAACCATATGCAAATGATCTGATTTGACACAACTTGTATCTCTTTCTTTTCTTCCCAAGAAACGAAAAACTGATCCAAAGATCTGAAAGATTTTCTTGTCAAGGTAGTATTTGAGTAGTCTGTGGACATCCAAGGTATGTGGTATCATTTCTCCCTCACTTTTAGGTTTAGGAAAGAAAATGGAGAAGAGATAGTCTGGCTTAAAGTAATCTCCGACACTACTTCAGGCATACAAGGAGATCAGCTTACAAACAGTTTCTGTGAAAAATAAAATAGGGCTGACTCGCCATAAAAGCTTGCAACTTAGTACGGTTTTCCATGCTAAGAACCTCGTCTCTTCTCTAACACAAAATTAACCTCCCAAGGAGGGCCCATCGGTTTTCTTAGAGATCTTTTATGCAAAACCCCTTTCAAAAAATTTTCTGACATTGGAATGCAGTGAAAGAGAAGGGTCCATGGGCAAGCATGCTAAAATAGCAGATAAATACACCTTGATGGAGAAGTAAGGCAACAAGATGGTAAGTCACACAAATATTGTAAAACCAGACAACTAGCCCTGAATGGATGTTGGTTATGTTGTTGTCACTAAATAGAAAACCTTTTCTATTTACTACTGTATGACTTTCTTTCCTTCAAGTCCTTAAACCATTGTGAAAGACTTCCTAGCCAAAATGTGACGCTATATTTGCTCAACCCCAGGATAAATTATATCCCTAAATATGAAGTAACTATTCACCTTATACCTCCTTACTTTACCCTCCTTCAGTCACTTCCTTACTTCAATTTCTCTCACCTGGCTCTCTTTCTAAACAAGCCATAACCCTGTGTTTTCTCTCACTTCATATTGCAATTCCTGTTTGTATTACACCACCTTATCTTTAATTTTTCAATAAAGTGGTTAACATTTCACTAAATATTACATCACTGTTGAACAGGCTGCATCTATTCTTAATCAGTGTTTTCACATTATGTCTAATGTAGTATAATCAGCAAATTTTAGATTTTTTTGTAATATTTTGTAGATTATAAAATTATTATTCTTAAAATGTTTTTGTAATACATTGGAGAAGATCTCCCTGGGCCTCCACTGAAAATGGGCACCTACCAAGTTGGACTTTCCCAGTAATCAAATATCAATAAATAAATAAATAGTAGGCGCTCTTGCCTCCATTAGTACCCGATGAACATCCCCTGTAAGCAGGAGCCTAAGAGCCTAAAAGGAATTACGACACCATCATCCAGTCATCAAATAAAGTTGATTTGAGTCTGGGTGTATCAAACACTCCTGATTTTGTGCGGGTAAATCCAGTCAGTGAGGAAGCTTGTGGTAACTGACCCTGGCCATTACTAAAAGAAGGGAGAACTACGGCTGGCTGGGCCAGAAGGGAGTCACCACAATGACCTTATGGGATTCCTTCTGAATCCTCTTGAGTACCTTGGATGTCAATGGAATGGGTAGAAAAGCATGCAGGAATATTCCTGCCACATGGAAAAGGCAAAGGTATTTCCAGGTATTCTTGCATGGAGTCCTGGAGCAGAATCAGATTGTTCCAAAAGGAGGCAAATAGGTCTACCTGAAAAACTCTCCACAGATGGATCAAATATTGGAAAAACCCCTGATCTAATTTCCATAAGCAAGGGTCTACCTTCATCTTGCTCAGCTTGTGTACCACACAGTTTTGTCCAGACAGAATGTAGGTTACCTCTAGAGTAAGATTGTCCTATGCATTTATATCCAAAGCTAACATGGCTAGTCTGCAAAGAGGGTAAAAAACTGTTTTCCACCTCTCTTGTTGATGTACCACATGACTGCAGTATTGTCTTAACAACATGAAGAGGTCCTGGGGACCAAAGATGATTCATAGAGTTCAGTGCCTTGATGAGGGCAAGCATCTCTTACATTTATGAGCTTGCATCTGTCCTTAGTGACCACATGCTCTGCAGATTTACCCCTCCTGGAACTGCTCCCCAAGCAAAGTCTGATGGACTTGTGGTGACCAACTCCCTTGGAACAAGAGGGAGAACGGGAGACAGATTTAAAGCTATCTGTTGTCTCCACCAAAGGATTTATTTTCTGGCAAAGTGCAGCACTGGGATTTGAAAAGACAAAGGGTGCGGGTGATGGGACCAAAGAGATTTCAAATACCATTGCATTTTTTTTCATGTGGAGTCTTGCCAGGGTTATCATGAGAGTAAGAGATGCCACAAGTCCCTAAATCCAGACCTATTCTCTCACAGTGAGAAAAGTCTGTGTGGAAAACCTTAGAAATAGATCTAAATACAGATCCATTTTTTCCAGTAGAAGAAAAGCTCTTTGAACTGAGGTGGCTAGATGACATCACAGGAGAACAATCCTGTATTAAAGAGTCAAGAAAGACTACTGAATATTCTCTTGGAATCCCAGCCTGTGCACCCCATCTCTCATCCAAGAGAAAGATTCCTGACACTTGGAAAAAAGACACGGCAAAGATAAGCAAGTTGTCTAAATGTGGAAAAATGTGGATACCCTGTAGCCTGCAATTGGTGCAGTGGAGAGTCCAAAAGTTAAGGTAGAGAACAGATAATTTGATCCAGACACAAAAAAAAAACATTAAGAAATACCTGAAGCCGGGACGAGAAGGAATATAAACATGTTTTAAGTCTAGTGTTACCAGAAAACCTGAGAGAGGGCGAAGAGGTAATAGCCTGTTAAGTGACATTCATTATTTTGAATTTGGTCACTCTCACTAACAAGATTAGGAAAGAAAGATCCAGAACTGGTCTCCAAGCATTTTACTTCTCTGGGACTAAACACACCTTTGAATAAAAACCTTTCCCCACCTGGGAAGGAGGAACTAATTTTATCCCATTCTGGGGCAGCATGTGATGGACAGGTGGAAATAAGAGAGTCTAATCTTATGAAGGTGGAATTACCCCTATGGAAAGGAGGAATTTCCTCCCATTGCCATCTTTCTGGAAGGGAAATGGGGTTGAGGACAATGTCCCTTAAATTGTCATTCTGACTTGTTGGACTGGTTCCAAAATTTTTTTTGGAACACCCTTGCCATTTCTTCTTAAACATCTATGTGATTTTTGTTGAGTTGATATATATTTTTTGCCAAAACTGAATGAAGGGTGATATGGTTAAGAAGGAACAAGAATAATTTAGAGGGACTGACAAATGTTAAAGTATTGCAGAATTGGGGGAATCTCCTAGAACAAGAGTAGTAGCAACTGCAGAATGCTACACAAAAAAATAAGGGAATAACTCGACAATAAGCAGGAGTTAAGATTTCTGTTAAGCAAACTGTTTTTGGACAACTAGAGCACAAAAACTTTTAGCACAATGACTCATGCAACAGAAAGAAGAAAGGGTGGTTGCCAAACTTAGGGAGTCTACAACAAGGATGGTAACAAGAAATCCTGTAAAAGTATTGGAAATATTTTGGAAATTCTATGAAAGTCTGTGTAAAGCAGATAAATAATGAAATCAAGAAAAGGTACAAATAAAAATGTTTATGGAAGAACTAAATACGCCAAGGTTAGTGGTAGATGAGGCTTAATTACTAACAGGATAGGAGGAGATAAGATAAAATGGTGATGTATAACCAAATCTACAGGAAAGGCCCCATGAATAAATGGTATTCCTGTGGAAATTTGGAAGCTAGGAGGAAAAAACTGATAAAGATCTGAAATGTTTTGTTTAACAGCATTTTAACAGGAGAAGTACCAACATTCTGGAAGAAAACGGTGGTAGATGTAATACCTAAAGTGAGTAAAAATCCATCAGACATTGCTTCAAACAGGCTCATTTCAATACTAAACCACGATTATAAAGTGTTTGTCAATAATGGCTAAAATAATGGCAAAAATTATGCCAAAACTGACAGATATGGATCAGTGGGGTTTTGTGGAGAGGTGGCAAACATCTGAACACTGATGATCAACAGGGAAGAAATATGAAAAAAATACGCTGGGACTTTATGAGCAGGTCAGTAAGAAGTATTTGCATTCCCTGATAAAATTCTAAGGTTGATTAGGAGGATATATGAGGCGAAAATTCAAGTGGGTGGGGTCCTGTCTGACAATTTTTGCTTGAACAGAGGAACCAGGAAGGGGTGTTGTGTCCTCCTTCCCCTTTGTTATCTGCATTACATTTAGAACCACTGGCAAAGAAAACAAGGGACTCAGAAATTCAAGGATTCAAATGGTATGATAATCAAGAAAAACTATTTGCAGATGATATGGATTATTCTATACCCGACAAAACCAGAAAAAAACATTACAGTGTTGTGGAACATATTAAGACAGTTTCAAGTTTTTTCACGATACAAAATTAATGAAGCTAAAACAAATCCAATAGTGATAAATTATGCACCCACGCAAAACTGGTTCAGCAATATCCATATTTAAGGGGACATGATAAAATGAAGTATTTAAGAGTATGGATTAAAAAGGATTCTGGTGTAGAACTGAAGGTATTTGGGAAAGATACTAAACAAAAGATAATACAAAAACTGAGAAACTAGAAGGTCTGGTTATATGAATATGGATAGTAAGATAAAAGCAGGTGTGAACACACCAGACAAAACAATCAACACAAGGAAAAATATGTACAAGTGTGGAATGTGTAGACAATGTGAGTGCATTTGTGAGGGGGAATAATACAATTTTACCAAGTATTAATCACACATGCAGATTTAGACAGAGGTTCAACTGTAAAAGCATAGCAGCTTATATTTAGCATTTTGTGACTCCTGTTTCTCGTTTTATGTTGGCAAAATTGAATGCCCACTGCACAAAAAGACTTAAAAGACACAGGACTGACAAAAATAAAAAAAAAAAGTGACAAATGCCTTGCAGAGGCACAGTATGGTTTGCAAAGAAAATAAGACTTTTTTTTTATTTTAGAACAGGTAGAAAAAAAATCCCAGAGGTGGTCCTTGAGAACAAACAGAATAGAGAGAATTATTATGGCAGGTGTGCTTGAATGCAACCTGCTTAATAAAATTAAGGGCAGCTAAACTGTAATTCAATGTTGAGTGGTAACTCTGCTGGATTACCGAGTACTGCTTTTAGCACTAACATATTACTTGCACAGTTTTTAGTATTTAATATTTACTTATCCATGCATCCATCCACAATCCCTTTTTGACATTTTTGCACATGGTGTCAGGAAGTCACTTCAACAGTGACTTTTATATTTCTGTTATTTTAAAAAAGAATTTAGATTAAATTTATATATTTCTTGCATACTTTTCAATGTATGTTTAATTAGGGCATGTGCCTTTAAGAAGAAAAAAATTGCTTTTTTTAACCAGTTTGTATGTTTAATTAGGGCATGTGCCTTTAAGAAGAAAAAAAAATGCTTTTTTTAACCAGTTTTAACTTGCTCAATGTTCATTGGTTGAATCATTATCTTATTTTGTATCTAAAGGAACATTTGTATGGTGTGGTCAGTTCTAATGAAGTCCTTACTGCCAAGGACGAAAGCGCTCAGCTCATTTTTATGTTGTGTGTTAAATTCTTTTTGAACACTACAGCTATAGACTGACTTCAGCCCTGTGAGTAATGTTTTAGGGCTGCTTCATGAAGATTTGTTAGACTTTAAAGATTTCCTGCAGACTACTCTATCACAGATACTGGGTGAGTAAATTGGTATTACCAGGTAAATGATTTTCTAAGCTATGATACAGAATTGGAGTTGCCTAGACATAGTAATGCCTTGCTGAGTCTAATTATGGTGGCTGCCAAAAAAAAAGCAATTACTAGAAAACGGAAATCAAAGTATAAACAAACTAATAGAAGCAGGGAATACAGTAACAGAGACAAACTGGAAAAGGGATTTTAAAAAAAAGGGTAGGAGACAGTTATATATGTAAAAGTGGGAATTGTGGGAACAATACATACATGGAAGAATGAGGTTTAAAAGAAAGTAGGACCTGAATGAGCTATGTAACATTTGACTGGAAATAATTTGGTAGAGAAGTGACGTATAACGTTTTCAACTACAATTGTGTCTATATGGTTGGTAATGTGAAATGCTTGTAGCTGGGATTATGTTGATATGGTTTGTTTTCATTTATATAAAACTATATGACTGACTACATCACAAGTGAAAATTTAATAAAGATGTTTCTTGATCAAAAAAATTTTGAATGAGGGGTTAGAGAAGGCCTTTGAAAATTTGGAAAAGAGGGTTTGAAAAATATTAGAAATTCCCTAAATCAACTTACCCCTTTCATCTCACTTTTTCATCACCTCTGCAGCTGAAGGGCCAAAAACTAAACCTCTCTCCAAAGGAGAATTTAAAATGTCATTTTTATCATCCGGGGGAGCTAAGAATGCAGCCAAGCAAACCTCCTAACACTAGTATTAGTGGCCACAGCCTTCGAAGAAGTATCAGCTGAGTCATAGCCCAGTATAAAAAATCAGAAGCAACTTGTACAATCCAAATAACTAAATTATTTAAAGTACATTTTTCCAAACGAGAAGAAAAATGAAGACAAAACATTCCTCATACTTTCATAATTAGACAGAATATTAACATATGAGCCTGACAACTCAGAATCCTGAAAATCCAAGTCACAGAAGCATATACTTTTCCTCCATACATTATCTTCCCAGCCTTAGCAGAAAGAGTAGGACTGGGATTAACTAAATGCTTAACAGCTGGTCAAGTTTGGGAACAGTGCATACAAACTTACAAGACTAAGGAACTTTGACCATCCTATCTGCCTTTTTATGGGAAGCTGTATGACTATCAGGAAAAGTGTAGGCAGTAACAAACTTCCTCTAAAGCTGACAGAACTGGAGGAATGGTTGAAAGTTTTGGAAATTCCTTCTGTAATACCTCATAGTAATTTCTGAGGGACTGAGAAATCTTAGTGTTCGCCCATTGAAAACAGTGGGACATTCTGTACGTCTCAAAGAAAGAGAACCCTCCACAGACAGGTTCAGAAACTGAGCTTTCTTCAGAGTCCGAATCAAAAATCTAGGAGACAACTAGGGTATCTGCCCCTTCATTTTCCTGGCCAGACTCAAAATCTTGAATCTCTTCAGGAAAACAGGTATCCCTTTTACCAGAAACTGCTTTATAAGAAGAATCAATAGCCTGAATTAAACCCTAAAACAGACCCAGTAAACTACTCCAAAGGAAATTTGAGAGGGTTAGAGACATATTTTTGGTTTCTGGGGGGTTTTTATATGAAAAAATGGGGCCAACAGTATTATTAATGGTGGCAGCAGCTTCCCCATGGATAGGTGCAACATTCTGAAAAACAGGGAGACCTTCAGCATTCCCATTTCTTGGACCATCAAGGTTCTTCCTTGCTCACTGAAGGGACCCCAACAGATGCAAAGAGGATGAGGCTAACCCCTGGTCCATAGTAGCTGTAGGTGCTACAACAGAGATATCTTTATGGTCTGAGGTACAGCTAATTGCTACAGCAGGGTCACTTGTGAGGAAGAGGCAAATTGCTAGACTACTGGGGTGGCAAAAGCTGTTGGCTAAACTGCTTCTTTCTGAGGCTGGAAGATCAACCAACCATGGGATCAACAGTTTGTTTGAGGGTCAAGCCAAAAATAGTGCCTCTTTCCCGGGAAATAAGCATAAAGATCTGGTAAAAGTAAAAAGTCTTTAAAAGTTAATTTTCACATAAAAACACAGTAAAAAGCACTTAAAAACAGTCTGCCAGCCAAAAAAGTAAAATACACAATTTCTCCACAGAAAATAAAAGAGTTTACAATTTACGTAAACAACTTTAAAAGTGACAGGGAACAAAAAGCAATCATGTTTAAAATACAGTACAGTCCCACTACATTCTGTTAAAACATGAATTACTAACTTTAAGGCATCTTTCCTCAACAGTTGTTCCTTAGGCATTTCCTGGTTAGGGGTCGCCACAGCGGAACTCCGGTCCGCTAATGACTGGCAGTAGATTTTCACGGTGCCAGCTCGACGCCCAACCTTCAATGAAGGCACGCCCATTCACGCATGTCTTTTGAACACCTATCGACCGCGGGGAGGACATGCAGACTCCACACAGAAGGCGCTCCAGCAGAGAATCGAACGGGAGTACCTCTTGCTGTGAGGCGACAACGGTTAAAATAAACATTTTTTAAATGGCAGTTTTTCCCCCAAAAGGGAACTTAATTGCTCAGCAATGGAACAGCACAAATCGACCATCAATCTTCAAAAACTTCAGAGGGGCATATTCTGCCACTGGAAAGATTTTAATGGCTTTGCGCCTAAACCTGTTTCTTTTAATGGTCAGAGCATGTGGTAGGTGCCCTGAAGTTTGGAAGCTGGTCAGCTGTTCTATCTTATGCAAAATATAACCCACTGAGCCAAGGCTAATGCAGCAGTGATCAATATGATTAACACTTGCAGTATCATAATGATACAAGCATGGAAATGAATGCAAAGTCAAGTAAGAAATAAGACACAAGATGTTCCTATCTGAGAACCACATGCATCTATGCATAATAATGCATGACACACTTAGGCCAAATGCTTTCAACAATACAGGCATGCTACAATAGGTAATAAACCATACCTTAAAGCAACAAATAAAACACAAATCTTAAGAACTACAATAAATAACCAATTATTTGGAAAAGAGAAAAACAAAGCTTCTAATCAGGATGCTTTTGAGTCGATCATACAAAATGCATTTGGACAACCATAGGATTTTTCATTCAAAAGTGGAATAAAGTAACATGTCAAAGTTGGACAAAAGCACAGATAATTTTTTTTTTATTTTTGTTTACTCGTCTAGCATACTGATCTCAATGGACAACTTGCAAGCACAGCCTAGGTGAAAAATCATGATGAGGAAAGATGCAACTTCGGTGGTAACACAGATACAGAGGTATAACATAGGTGAATATAAACAGAAATGTGTGTACATGTGTATATCTATCTTCTGAGATTTTTTTAAAGTTGTTTCAGGTTTCAACTTTCTGTTACTTAAGAAGTTAACTTGAGTGTTTTCTGCCATTCCACACAGAGCTTTTGGAGAAGGAGCACTGACTAAAACTGATATGGGATATATAACAATAAGTAGACTGTTTTTTTTTGCTTATTTTTACTAGTTATTGGTTATTCTAGATATTTATAGCACTTTTGTTGTCTGCTGCATACTTTATTTTATAGCTATTGGCTCACTGCCTGTAGTGTTTTCTGCCTGAAATGATTTCTGTAGTGTGTTCTGACTAGCTCCCCACCATCCCTACTGATATCTTGTCTTTATACCTGCTGGCCTTGCAGTTGCCCTCCCCTACTCTAAATTTGTTCTTGAACACTCCTTCCCAGTCTAGTGTCATTAGCTCATTCTACTTAATACAGAGAGAATATCTGAGAAGGCCAAACTCACTTTCCTTTTGTTCCTCCTTTTTCCCTTTCTAAAAAAAAAAAAAAAAAATTTGCCTGAAGCTCCTAGTCTTCTGACTGTGCTTCTCAAACATTTTGGAAATAGAGAGTATATTTTAGTGCATTTATTAAAACTGTATTTGCCTTAATATTGCTTCAACTCAAGTGCTCTCGGTTGCACTGCATCTGAATTGTTTTAGTTGCTTTTCTGTATATATAAACTTTTCAGTATATGTAAACTAGCTACTTATTCTACTGTAATACTGCCTCTTAAATAGTTTCAGTTGTGCACTTGCCTTGCTTCATTTAAAAAAATGTTAACTGCTAATTTTGTAGAGTTTTAATTACATTTACTGTTTAGGGCTACACACTAAAGTGTGTTAGCCTATTATTTTCTGTATTCAGAGCTATACAGACCTTGCTGTGGTAAAAGGAAGTCCTACTGCTTACCAGTGGGAGTTGTGAGCACTGTACTGCCTAACAGTAGGCGTGGTTTCCAGCTCTGAAATTGTAATTTTATTAGCCATTTTGGGCTGATTTCTATCTGTAGTAAGAATCTGAATGGGAGACCTTATTACGTCCCGCAGTGGCAAAATCTTTTGCCTGCGGAACGTGAGGGGGAGTGAAGAGATAGCAGATTACATGAGGAAATTGCTGACCAGGACTAACACCTCTTTAACGAATGATTGCTTTTCAGATCAGAAGAACAACAGGATCCTGGAAGTGAAACCCGGGAACTGGGTTTGGATTAAAATTGTCAAGAGGAAAACCTGGGCCTCGCCTAAGTGGGAAGGTCCATACCAGGTATTGATCGCAACACCTACAGCAATCTGAATCAAAGAACGAACATCATGGATCCATCTGACACACTGTAAAGTGGTAAAACAGTTTGAACTGGACAAAAACTTGAGTTCCCCTGAGGAACACTGATTAGTAGTAATCTTGTTTTGTAGGAGTATCTGACTATTGTAGCAATGCAGAAAAATACCGGAAGGGAGCAGCCCTTCCCACAAAAGCATTCCAAAATAATTTTGTTGTTAATAAGTGTGATTGTTACTTTTCTGTTTTGGCCGTTTTTATTTTCAAACAAGACTAGCCAAGTAAAGAGAGCGAGAATACTTGGCATCCGCCTTTAATACGTACCAAGCTATTAAGTATGCATATGCTCTATCTTTTAATGTTTCAAATTGTTGGATATGCACGGCTATCCCTACTGTACATGGTGGTCTAATGTTATGTACAGTCCCTTTGGGGGCAAATGATACATGGACTAATTTACTATTTGAAACTTCAAATGTAGCCTTAAAGGACAAAATAGCATTACCCCTCATGGGTCGCCAGAATGGAACTGTATGTTTTCAAAGATTAGGCAAGATTAAGGTTGGATGGAGTCAGTGTAATGTAACAATAATTCATAACTGTACAATAGATGGGCACTGTGCAACGAGTTTCAAGCCTATAAGAGTGCTTGTTAATAGTACAGGGCTCGTTAATGACACAAGTTTCTTTGATAAAATGTTATCTGCGTATGATCTTTTGTTTAAAGGGCTGCAAGATAAAGGAAATCATTCTGTTCCAGTCAATATTACACTTAAAGTAAATGATTGTTATTTTATCTGTGGTAGAAAAGCATACAAATGGTTACCAAGGAATTGGTCAGGCAGTTGCTTTTTGGGTTATTTAGCACCAGCTATAAGACAGACATTTTCTCTTCCCCAAGGTAAAATACGAAATGTACGTGCTGTTAATAAACCTGTTAATCCCGTAGGTAACGTTGATGCATCCTGGATCTATCACCATGATTTGGCCCATAGTAGCAGCAAGGGGCTATCACACATGGACTTGGGCGATGATGTTATTTCCTGGGCTGGTATTCTTGCAGCGTATGGGACAGTAAAATCCATTTGGGAGCTCAGAAAACTGTCAAAACTGTTAGAAACTCTGAGCAATGTAACTTTTTCTGCGCTAGAATTGGTGACGGATGAGTTAACTGCAATGAGGACTGTAGTGTTGCAGAATCGTATGGCGCTCGATTTCACCCTAGTGGCGAAAGGAGGTACTAGCGCTCTTATCCAGGAGTAGTGATGTTCGTTCATTCCAGATAACGAACATGACATTGACAGTCATCTAGAGATCCTACAACAAGTTTCTGAACTTACAAAACCAGGACAGAATCCATTAACTGACTTTTTCCAAAATTGGTTTGGAAATTGGGGAACAGTACTTATGAATGTCTTAATTGCTATATGTGTTGGTGCCATTATATTCCTACTGTTGGGTTGTTGTTGCATTCCCTGCATCCGAATGATAATATCAAGTGTATTGTCTGCCAATGCAACTAAAGCTAATTATTCTGAATATACAGAACACGAGTCATGCGAAAAACTGTATGAATAAAATGTATTACTGGTGATACAAAGTGTTGTAAGGGGGAAATGTAGTAAGAATCTGTGTTCAACATCTTTGTATCATGTATAGTAAGGGTTAAAATGTGAAATTGCATTGCAAGCAAAGAAGCAAGTTAAAATAAGCTGTTTTTCTTGTAAAGAATTTGCTGACCAAAGAGGAATGCACAGATGTTACCTTGGTCCAGGCACAAGCTTATCTTGTGACTGACCTCTGACCATCTAAGGCTCCAGTATGTGAATTTATAGCCTTGACTGAAATTCCTTGTCTAGTAACCAGTTACTGTGTACGTGCTGAGAAGGGTATAAAAACCCATGTGAAGTGTATAGAAATTAGACTGCTGACATACCATGTACTTTGTAGCATGTCTCCATGCATGTAAAATAAACCTTTTTGCTTATTTTTATCTGCGTGATTCTTACAGTATATGTTAAGAGTATCAAAATATTTTGACACTATCCCTTTCAACTTTCTGGCTTAAAACCACATGTGTTTTTGGCATTGTGCAGCACTGCAGTGCTACGGTTAAAGTATTGCAGGTGCCAGAAAGTCTGCTCTTCAAAATTTCCCTTAGAACTAGCTGGTTTCTCAGTAGCAGCATTAAACTCTGAACCCCTGTGACTAGCACTTGCTCTAGAACCTGCTGGAAAGCACTAGGAAGCCTTAAACTGATACAAGCACTCAACTCTCCTTGTTAATAAGGAGAAATTAATCGCAGGTACTAAACAGCCTATAAATTCAAAGTACCTTGCAAAGGTAAGGGAAAACAGCTCTTGTACTTTACAAAAAAAGCACCTAAACAGGCATGTCCAAGGGTCAGCTTCCAGTGATTCCTCCTGTCCACCTGGTGAATCTTGGCATACTGGGGCAATGCAGCAACTGCCTCATGTACACAGGAAACTCTCTCCTCCTACCACACAACACTACAACCTGCGAGAGATGCACTTACATAGCCAAACTGGAAGCAAAGCTCTCTCCAGCCAAGATTGTGCTAGGCAGTCAAGAGGAGAAAGTCAATACCTGCACTACACCTCAGGCAACACATAGCCCTTCAAAACCCATACCCCATCAACACCCACACATAGCAACACTATACCCACATATGCGGAGACCCTTAACATTAACCTGCCCAAGCAGCAAGGACATCCGAAGCTGAAACGCAAACAAACACCAGTCGCAACCAAAGTGACACAGCTCAACACCAGTGTGCCACCCAACAACAGCCCCCAAGGCAAGAAAATTTACCCACTTTAGTCATAGGCAACTCTATAGTCAGGCACACTGATGTCCTCCCACTCACCAAGCTGAACAAGGAGAAAATTCCAGTCAGCTGCCTATCGGGTGCCAGAATCTGCCACGTAACGCATGCACTCCGGTCACTCCACAACAAGTACAAATACAAGAATGTCATTGTCCATGTTGGAGTGAATGACTTGAGATGTACCAACTTTGAAAAGATCTCAGATCATGTGGTCCAGGCAGGTATGAACATAGCCCTGAGTAGCATCCTGCCTTCGCCCAGAATGATACCACAGTATAAGGACAAAATGACTGACTAACAACTGGCTAAACTTCTGGTGTCATTCAAAGGGGATTCAGTATCTGTCTGCCTGGGATGACATGATCGACAAACCACGATACTTTGCTAGTCTGCACCTGTCACCCCTGGGATTCCGGTTACTGGCTAAAGCTCTTGCCACCCCTAAAGTGCCTTTTTTAGGCAAGGTTCAAAGGACAAAACCACCACCGTAACAGATACAAGCATGCAAAATCTGAAGGTAATGCTAGAAGTTTAAACCTCAAAATGTACTTTCAAGGCACTCCTAAAAATGGAGAACATCGATATCTGTGCAGTAACTGAGACCTGGCTCAAGGCTCCAGAGAGCATCCCTGCGATACCAGGCTACAACTCTTACCACACTTTTCGGCCACCAAACCAAGACCGAAACACTAAAGGTGGACGAGTGTCCATATTCACCAAGGATATTCACACCTCCAGGCTAGCTGCCCAACACAATGCATCTGAAATTCTCCAGGTGCAACTAACACTAGGTAAGACTACAATCCAAACTGTAGCTTGCTACAGATCCCCCACCATGCCCCAGGATTCTCACTACACCTTTCTAAACATAATGGAAAATATTAAGATACAACCAAATACCCGAATACTGGGTGATTTCAACTACCTTGCCATTAACTGGGAAAACTACTCTGGTACCAGCACCTTTTCCCAATGGTTCTTTGAATTCATAAATTCCAATGCCCTGGATCAACTAATCCATTGTCCCACCAGGGGCTCCAATATCCTAGACCTGGTCATTACCAACATGGGAGATAGATGCTCCACACCAGTGGTCACCCCCTCATTGGTCAGGTCTGACCATAAGCTAATCACCCTTGACATCCACATCCCACCCCCCAGTAAGGAAACCTCTAAAAAACACTTCTCCAAAGCCAACTTCATGCTACTCAAGTCAGAAGTGATAAACTTCATGACACCTATACAGACTGGAGCTGAAAGTTCGACTGACGAATGCTACACTAAGGCACTGTACGAGCACATCCACTCATGCAAGAATCGTGCCATCCCAAATAGAACCAAGATGCTCTCCTCCAAAAAAAGGAAGCCAATCTGGTGGTTCCCTGCCATAAACAAACTATACAACAGGAGGAAGAAACTGTTGCAGAAAAGAAGAAAATCCCAGGATGCAAAAAACTCCCTTACCAGCTTCAGTAAGAAGCGGAGATCCCTCATAAAATCCTCAAAAGCAAGTTACGAAAATAAAATTGCTAAAGATTCCAAAGACAACCACAAGGCATTCTACAGTTATGTCAAGAATCTAAATGGCAATGCTCAGATCTGCTCTCAGCTACAACAGAATGGCATTAAATATACTGATCCCAAGGATATTGCCAATATCCTGGCAGATCGGTTTAGTGCCAACTTCACCCCCTTCTCAACGCCTAAAGGGCCCATCTCAATACCAAAAGATTGCCAAATTCCAGTAATCATGGCCACACAAGCAGAAACCGCACTCTCCAAAGCTAAGAATACAGCATCCATGGGACCAGATGACATCCCGGGCTGTGTACTACATGAACTACAAAATGACCTGGCACCTCACCCAAGTGTCATGTTTAATCACAGCCTCACCGCAGGCTTCGTGTCCACTGAGTTATCCCACTCCACAAAGGGGGATCCACCTTGGATCCCGGGAACTACTGTCCTATCAGTCTGATGAGCCTGATCTGCAAGGGCATGGAACGCATTATCATGGAACTTATAAACAAAGACATTGCCAACCTTGAAACATTGGACCCCACCCAGTTTGGATTCTTGAATGGCCGATCTTGTCTCCTGAACCTGATTGACTTCTTCAAATCAGTTTCCAGAGCTGTGGATGAGGGTAATGAGGTCCACATAGCCTATCTGGACCTCGCCAAGGCCTTTGACACCACCCCCCACTCTGGAATCATAAATAAACTTACTAAGCTAGGCATAAATCCCTACGTCACTCAATGGGTTGCCAACTGGCTTACTGACAGAACCCAGACTGTAAAGTAGCCAACTCTAAATCCAGCTCCAGACAGGTGACAAGTGGAGTACCTCAGGGTTCATTCCTGGGACCGCTCTTCTTTAGCATCTACTTCTCTAAAGTACAAGCCAACACTAACGGACTCTGGCTAACAAAGTTCACAGATGACTGCGAAATGGGAGGCACTACTGAATCCCCAAATGATGTGGATATTCTACAAAAGGGCCTTACAGAAACAGATGCTTGGTGCCTGAGTCATGGGCTCAAGCTTAATGCCAAGAAATGTATATTTATCCCCTTTGGGAAAAACCATGTACCCATTTATTACCACATAGGTGACAGTACACTAAACACTGAAAGTGTGATGAAAGACTTGGGGACACAGGTGGACAGTGGTCTCACCTTAGATAACCACATCACCACAACAGTCAGGAAATCCTTCTATGTAGCACACCTCATCACTAAGAGCTTTTCATCCAGAAAAAAGGAGGACATTGTCCCACTGTACTCATCCCTCATTAGACCCATTACAGAGTACAACGCCCTATTCGGTATGTACCTCAAGACATCTGCAACAGTTGGAAAGGCCACAGAAATACCTCACTAAAAGAATCACAGGCCTAAAGCAGATGTCCTATGCTGACAGTCTAATAAAACTCCAGCTGTACTCTGTGGCATATTGTCTACTCAGAGGTGATCTCTGCTTAACATACAACGCCATGTCAAACCTTGAACTGCTGGACATGCTCCACTTAAAGAAATCCCAATCCCTCAGAGCCACACACTCCAGGGATCTAAACCTTGTCATCACAATGAACAAAACATGCTGGAGAGATAGGTTGCTGACCCAGAGACTCCCCATACTCTGAAATGAACTGCCCACACATGTCAAGCAGAGCACCTCCTTGGCCTTCTTCAAAAGGAACCTTGACAATTGGATGGGAGATGGGAAATTCACCTTGGGGATCACGTCAGTCGCCCTGCTAGACAGGGGTCCAGGGAAGTAAATATTGTGGGATAAAATATCCACGGAATTGTTATGGCCAGGCTTGTATAGGCCCTAGGGCAGATAGCTTAGTACCAACCTATGACCTATATCTATATATACCTTCCTTTATCAAAATTACATTTTTTTAGAAATTCAGAATCCCAAGAAGGCTTCTTAGAATGACACTATTCAAAACCTCAGATCATCGAAATTTTATATACGGTAAAGAACCATTTGGGCACCATGGAAACCTTTGACCTTTTCCCCATAGTGTGATCTCAGACTTGGTAAATTTAGTTACGGGCCCCCACATGGGTGGGTTTAAATATATTCCGTTTTATTATGTTGTTCTCATGACCAAGTGGTTCTTTACCCTATGTAAAATTTCGATGGTCTGAGGTTTTGAATAAAGTCCCTCTTGAAGTCATCTCAAGATTCTGAACCTTGAGTAGGTATAATTTCGAAGAATGCAGACAGACACACACACAAACAATAGGAGATGATTATTATGTCACTTTAAGCACTCAAAGTCACAGTTACATTCATATCTGTTTTTAGTAAAAGCATTTGTAGCACTTTTTTGTATTTCCTAGCATCAGTACAAGAGTCAGTATTAGAAAGATGCATCAGATATATTCCATTGAGCCTGTGGCACACTCACCCTCTCAAATCACCCACGGTTACAATTACTGAAATAATAATTTGTAGGTTTGTAGTAACATTTTGTAAATGCAGAACTGCAAAAAACACTGCAATTTGGAGTTATAAGATGGCAGCAGCAGTGCAAGAACCTAAAAATAGAGCTCCGGGCAGTGAACTGTTTATATCAACAGAAGCCTGCAAACTACTGATAGCCAAAGCGTCTGATGTCCAGAAGGTTAACAAGGGAAAGATAACAAAGTAAAAGGAAGGGACAGCAGTGTGGATAAGCAGACCTGGGAAAATCAGATGGTAATGGCAGCAGAAGGAAGAAACTTCAGTAATCCTAGAGAAAATTTTGACTAAATGACCTAGCAAATTTCAAGACAAGTAGAATCCTGTTGGCATATATACACAGAGGCCAATAACAGAAGGCTGACAGAAATATAAGTTTTAACCAAACATTTACAGGGAATGGTACAGATCTAAACTACTGACAAAGAGATTATAGGTTCATAGGTATATACAAAGCTAACGGCCATAAAGACCTTTATAAGCCTAGCTGAGCAACCTAAATGTGTCCCACAATTTATATGTTTTAGACATTTATCTAGGAGTGATGGATGGTTATGACATGATTTACAGACTAACCTGTTTATCGGGGGACATGGGTGCCTGACCAGAAGTGAATGTTTGATTTCCAATCCAATGATACAATTTGCATTTAAATAGGATTAGGGAGGGACTTTGTTTCAAATGGATACAAAGCCTGTTCCAGATAAAGAATTAAGTGAGATAGTTAACTGTCTCTTCAACATGGTCCATTTGTGTTGCAAGCAAAATTTAGGTCTTTAGATCTAGAAATTCTGATGTTGCTTGTTTTGGGGATGTGCAAAAGGTTCATCAGAGCGGAGTCCAGGGATGTCTTGTATGATAGGCACAGATCACCTCTAAGTAGTCTGTAGGAGACAGACTATAGAGATAGGGCTTTGAGGCAATCTGCACAGGACACAATGTATGCCCTGTATTCTTTTTGTAAGGAATCTTTGCAGATGTTCCAGTTGCTACATCTGTTTGGTCATGTACATACCAAAGGGAGCATTATACTCAATGAAGGTTCTGATGAGGTTGGAGTATAATGGCGCAATGACCTCCCTGGACCTAGATGACAAGCACTTAAAAGTTAAGTAACATAGGATTTCCTTACAACCTTGGATGCATGTTGGTCGAAGGTCAGGTTACTGTCTACAGATACCGGACTAGTGGGTCAACTCTTAGCAGTGTTTTAATGATGAGGTAGATTTCTGACATGGCCTACTTCCCAAAAGGTACTATAATACATTTTTTTTAAATTAATTTTATGTCATGGCTTTGCCATCTGTGTTAGACCCTCTTGTAAGAGGTTAGTGTCTCAGGGAATTTGATGATTGCTCCCAGTCTGTAATCATCTTCAAACTTGGTCAAAGAGCTAAAAACAAAAAAACTCCAACAAATGAAAACAAAAATGAAGCAGGCAGCCAGGCTCCACACAAATATTTAATAAATTAAGCACTTTCATCCAAAGGAGGGGGAACCAGATGGATCACACAATGTGGGGGCCCTATGCGCATCAAGAACAACAGAGGAAAACATACCAGCTACATTGGGAGAAACAGGAGAAGGAGGGAGGGAGGAGTGTGTTGAACACATGGAGGGGCAGATGGTGGATGTTGTGCACAATAAATAAGGTAATTTTAAAATCTACAATTACAGTGCTTGTGAGAATGACGTTTCCTGGGCTAACTTATTTGAAAGAGATATGACGTTTGTACCTACTAGAAAAGCCCAAGTACACAATGTGTTGTTGCAATTTAAATTATTTTTGAGAAAACTGAATTGTTTTTGAGAAGACTGAATTGTGCCTTTTTTTCAGAACTAGAACAGAAGGAGAGGGCCCTTCTATAGTAAGTCTGGATGTTAGGAGCCTAGCAGGTTTATTCCCCCTTATCACCCTATGGTTACACTGTTTGAATAACTATGTGAATTTGAAATTCGGAACTATTTGAATTCACCTGCTAGTTTTATTACTGAGTGTAACATGACTGTAGAGGAGAATGCATTATTAAAGGACATTGTTAGTAATAGACAACTAAGAATAATGAAGCATGGTAAGGGTGGAGGCTTAGTTGTAATGGAGTGTAATGATTATGTGACTAGGATGCTTTTCCCATGCTGTTTTCAGACACCTATGAAGGTGTCTTTAAACCAGTTACATACATCATACAGGAATATTGATATCCTTTTAGAGGACATGTTATTAAATGAACAGATAGCACTAGAAGCGTTAAACTTTGGAAAAGTGCCTTGTCCTAAGACCCCCAACATATTTGGCATCTCAAAACTTAATAAGAGTATTACTAATCCACCATTAAGGCATATAGTTGACGCAAAAGCCTCTAAAACTTATTGCTTTGTTAATTATATTGATTTCCATACTCAGGACACTTTTTAAGAACAATCAATGTATTTTGAAAGATTCATGAGATTTCCCGACAAAAAAAGCTTTGGTTGAATTTAACCAGGAATATTTTTTGTTACACTGGATGTTCAAGATTTATACTCTGTGATACCTCATGAAATAGGAGTGGACTGGTTTTATGAATCTTTTTGCTGTTATGCCAAGGTCTGTAATGAGAAAACTTCATTGTTAAGATCTTTTATGCAAATGGTCCTTCACAATAACTACTTTCTGTTTGAAAATCATTTGTTTAGGCAGAAAACAGGGGTGGCTATGGGGATGCAAGCTGTGCCCCAAAGTTTGCCAATGCTGTCCTTGCTCATTGGGAAATAAATGATGTCCTCAATTCAGAGTTTAAGGACTGCTGGGCCTTCTACAGTAGGTACCTTGACAATATGATTTTTGTATGGAAGGACAGCATGGATACAATACATAGATTCAATGACTAACTTAATAAGGCTATCCATTTTCTTAGATTTACTTTTGATGTGCAAGGAGACACTTAGTTATTTAGATGTCATCATAAGCAAGAATTATGAGATGGGGAGGTATGAGTCCACTATCTACAGGAAGCCTTTTTATTCTAATGCCTTACTGCATTTTTCAAGTATGCAGCCCATACATCAGAAAAAAATCTCTGGTCAAAGGCCAATTTGTGTATTTGGCTAGGATGGTATCGGATGACATGGAATTTCGGAAAGAATGCAAAGTACTTCATTCCATGTTAAGAGTTCAGGCTACCCTGATGATTTTTTAACTGCAATTTTTTCAGAGGTTAACAGGAAAAGATATGTAGGACTGTTCACCCCATAAAACAGGGGAGGTACAATGGTTACTGAACTTAATCGAACTCAAAGTACTGAGCACAGAAGTTGAGAGAGCTTTGTTTGTAACATATAATAGGAATTTTTCAGAGCTGGGTTCTATTATTAGAAAAAAAAAGGAGAATATTTGTGTGTAGATGAACACTATAAGAAGGCTGTGGGGGAAAAACCTGTCATCATGTACAAGAAGAACATGTGTTTTAAGAATTTATTACAAAATGTTGGTACTAAGCCTGGAGGTGGAAAAATGGCCATTGTTTTAAATGTCCATTCATTGCTGAAGGCAAAGAATTCTATGTGGAAGGGTTTGGTAGTATTAAGGTACAGGGTAAATTCCAGTGTGGTAGTAAAGGGGTTGATTACTTGGACCTGTGGAAGTCCTGCAGTGCATTCTACATTGGAAAAACTAAACTGAGCCTTAGAAAGAGAATTTACCAGCATATTTACGATATCAGGAAGAAAAATTATAAAAATGCTTTATTTAAGCATGTGGATTCAAACACCTCACATGAATTCAGATTTGTGGTTATAGACCAGGTGGATATGGGGCAGAAGGGGAGCCCTAGTGATGATTTTTGTTTAGAATTTTTAGAACTGAAGTGGCAGTTAAAAACTAATGCCACAGTTATCCCTGGTCTGAATGATGCAATGTTCCTAAGTAGTGCTTTCGGTTAATGGAAGCTTATTTTTTATAGGTGTAGGGTTTTGTTCTGTATGTGTTACTGTATATATAATTATGCACAGGTTAGTTTACAGAATATTTGCATATGCAACTGTGTATAACAAATAGTGTTTTTATATATACTCTGATTTTTATATGTAACTTTTATAAGACCAATGTCATGTGATTACTTCAATTGCCTTGGAAATGTTAATTAGGGGAGGGGTTTCTGTTAATTGAAGTGGGTATTTATACTGTGATTTTAGATATAGTAGTTATTCTGATGAAGTATTTTGTATTTTCGGATGAACACGCTTAATTTATTAAACATTTGTGTGGAGCCTGGCTGCCTGCTTCATTTTTGTTTTCAGGCAAAGCTCTCACATTAGACTCGACTTCCGAGCAGCAGATGCAAAACAGAAGCGGGCCCAGCACAGATCCTTGAGAGACTCCACTGGTGACTGGCCTCCTTGAGAAGATGGTTTCACCAATCTTAAGTTCCTGCAACCTGTCCGTGAGCCAGCTAGTTATCAAACATGTTATATAAGGGTTTATGCCTAATTCCATAAGTTTGTTAGCAATACCTTAGCCAGGTCAAGGTAAGCATTATGCACTGGTTTACCCTCATCCACTGCCTTGCTGACTTTCTCAAAGACAGCCAACAGGATCAGTAGGCATGATCTTCCTTTGACAAAGCTAAACTGAGATGGATCCAGTGTCCAAAGGTCTCATACCTTTACTGATCATTTCCATGACAATTCTTTCTGTGGCTTAGCATGCAAGACTAGTCAAATTAATGGGTCTGCAGTTTCAGATATCTGTTTATGGTCCACCCTTAAAAAGAGGGATGACTGTTGCAGCTCTCTATTCTTGTGGCAAGAAGCCTGTTTTAAGAACAACTCCAGTGGCCATGATAGGTCATGTTTTAGAGAATTCAGAAGGCATCCTGGAATATTATCAGGGACCACTGAGGCGGTCTTCTTGGCCTTAACGAGTGCAGCCAGGACATGTTTTCTATTTATAGTTGGGGGGGGGGGTTATATTTTAAGATACTATTTGTAGGTGGCTGGCAGTGAATGAAGGGTAAAGTTGGAAAGGAATTTGTTAACCAGCAGATTCACTACAAGGTCCGGCTCACTGAATGTGGCACCATTAACTACCAGTCCAGCACACTGAGGTGTGCTGCCTTTGAGTTTTCTGACACAGCTGAAAAGAGGCCTTATCTTTTACGGAAGTAGCTATCTCGACCTCTAAATTGGATTTGTTGGACTTGATCATCACTCTTAGTTATCAGTTTATTTCGATAAATGAGTTCTTATCATTATGAGAATTACTGCCTCCGATATTTTAGCCATGAATTTTTTCCTTTTGTTCTATAATCTGTTTACTCTGGGTAGCCACCAGGGTGGTTTATTTTGGAGTTAGATTTGGGCTTACTTCTGATACAGCAGCCTCTATGCAGCCACTGACACAGGGAACAATTATGAACAGACTGCTGAGTTTTCTGGACTTGGAGGGGCAATGAATTTTCACAAAATAAAACTTAATAAAGGTAGTCTGTCTTAGAATAGCCCCTACCTGTTAATGAGTTTACTGGGGTTAGCGAGCGGATTTTGACTTCAAAGTAGACAGGTTTTATAATCAGACCTGACCATGAAGATGCGACACTGGGGGTGGTGTAGCATTCTTCCATATTTGTGAGTACGAGGTCCAGTATATCTGAACCTCTAGTGGACAAGTGCAATAACTGGTTAACACTGAAAGTCCAGGAATCTGTGCTTACAGATTTGGGGCCATGTATGATTCCAGGTCTACAGAAAGGTAATTGAAGTCCCCCATAAAAAAGGTGTTAGGCTGGATGATGAGTGTTTCCAACAGCTTTAAGTACATGCTATGAGTTTCATGAAACACAAAGTGACCGACAGCTTCCTAGGATATCATATGGGATTTTCTCTAAGGTGAACTGCATGTGGAGAAACTCTAGTACATCATCCTGTTTAACCAACTTAGAGGTTTCACTGTATGTGATGTACATAAGAGATACCTCCACCTTTAGTCCTTGTCTGTGCAGCTACTGGTCTAAAAGTGGTGAAGGCACGGAAACCTCAAACCGCCAGGGTAGTCTCTGCAGTTTTAACCTTGTTTCGGTAACTTTACAAACAACCATATTCTCTAGGGTGAGAAGGGCTCAGACAGAGTTTAACTTTTTGTTTAGGCTCCTGGTATGGAACAGCAACACCCTGAGAGTCAGTTGAGTTGATTTTGCTATGTCAGAAGGTTTGTCAATTTGGCATTGCCTAAAAATGGCTCTATGGGAGAAGGATAAAGTTTTAGCCAATACTCAAAAGTCTACAGGGGGCAGGTGCAAACCATCCCTGGCAAAGCAACATGGTTTGATAACTATGTCTTCCCATGCAGACAAATACTGGATCCCATAGAATGACACCAGAAACTCAGTCAACTAATAAAATCGATCATCTTTTGCTGGCGCTGTGGCATCATTCTTAGTAAAGATAATATACTGTGCAATACCAGGCTCATACGAGCCTCAGACAGAGTCAGTGAGATTCATCTATAATGCCTCTCATCAAATGTAGGAAGGTATATCTCAGGACATTTACACCTAAATGGACTATGATGGAATCATACTGGCAAGCAGAGATTAAAGGAAAAACTAGTAGAACTACAAATAAATGGCACAGAAACTGGATGAACGACGATAAGACCCAAACAGACAGACAACTTGCGGTTTCCAGCAGTACCAGCCTCACGGTTGAAGGATTCCTGTAATCTGTGAAAGATGCCCTCAAAAGAAAGGTTCTCCTCAGATGAATCTGAAAACAAGGCATCTTCTGAATATGAGTAAAGATATTAAAAGGAGGGCAAGTGATCCATATTAGCAAGTTCATCTTCATCAGAATCACAAAAAACTGAATACCTCTGGTGTGAAATGCCCCTTTTTCTTTTCTCGCAGAAAGTTCTCCTTAAAGGCTCCTTTTCCAAGGAAAGCTGCTTGGATTTCATGAAATCCTGTGGCAGTCTGACAAGCTCCAGTGCAGTGACTTGGCTGGGGAAACCAGTGATGCAGGCCGGCTACACTAGGGCAAAACCCAGTTGCCTCCCTGGTTTGTGTGGCTTGCTTGTGATGGATAGCAAGGAAGCAGATGGGCAAAGTCACATCATGAATATAGTTTAAAAGGATTTCTTCCATTACTACAACAACCAGAAGGATTCTGCCCTTTCCCCTCCATTACAAAAATCCATGCTTATGAAACCACAGACTGCAAAGCAACTCCAGACCCAACAAAAACTCACCTGGTTTCAACTCATGAGGATGTGAAGGGGGCTGAAAATGTGGCAGCCTCCAAAAGGGTCAATCCAGAGCATCCAGGCCCACTTACCAGGGATAGGGGGCTGCAGACTAGCATCAGTTGTCTTAATGAGTTCATGACAGCATGGGGAGGCAGACAGTGTCTCATGACAAAGCCTTATATCTCTTAATGCTTTAATTGGCTTTGTTATTACTCTAGCTCTTTATTACCAGTTTTCCTTATGCCCTTTTTCTTGTTTTTCTAGCTTTCTATGAAAGCTGCTTGCATTCTTTACATGCAAAATCTCTCATGAACAAAATGCTAGGAGGTTACTAAAGTACTTAAGCCATTTTTTTTGCAATTTGTAATACTCTACTTTAACACTAAGCAGTACATCTATCAATGATACAAATTCAAAGCACAGTAAATTTTAGCAACAAGTTTTCTAATTAAATAAAATGAGAAATTGTGATAGCACCAAATCCTACTACCACTGATACATAATATTAAAGAGTGAACAGAGCAGATGTGGGCATATGCATCTATCTATCTATCTATATATATATATCTATATATCTATATCTATATATATATATATATATATATATATATATATATATATACATATACACACACACACACACACACATATGTAGTACAGTTGTGTACACTTACCATAAATGTAGATGTTAGAGTGTATTCACTGTTGCAGTCATTACATTTGGGTAATCTGCTGGCAGGTTGCCCTCAGTCGGCCTGAATAACAAAGTCTTGGGTCCTGCATTGGTTGCTGTCTCCTTTTCTATGACATCAGGTCGTCAGGGGTATAAAACATGCAGCTGACGCCATTTTATTCAGTTTTTCTTGCCCCAGATGTCAGGTGCCCCCCAAATGGGGAGCAAAAAAAAAAATATATATATATATATATAAACAGAAATATATATAAATGGACTTTTAGCAAGATAAACTTTACCTTCATCTAAAAGCAAATATACCATAAAGGCATTAGTGTATAGTGAAGGAAAGAAAAGGTACAGAAAGGGGAATGGCGGGTGGGTAACCCGGACTGCAACAGTGAAGACACTCTAACATCCCTAAACAAAGCAAAAAACACAGCATCAATGGGACCTGATGGTATCCCGGGTTGCGTGTTACATGAACTCCAAGAGGAGCTAAACCCACACATAAAAATGCTATTTAACCTTAGCCTTACTTCGGGATATGTACCTGAACACTGGCGTACAGCAACAATGGTCCCACTCCACAAGGGGGGGTGCCTCTACAGACCCTGGAAACTACCACCCCATAAGCTTAACCAGCCTGGTCTGCAAAGCTATGGAAAGAATCATTATGGAACTCAGAGACATAGGTGACCTACAGACACTTGACCCCACCCAGTTCGGCTTTGTAAAGGGCAGATCCTGCCTTTTAAACCTGGTTGACTTTTTCGAAACAGTCACTAGAGCCATTGATGAGGGCAAAGCAGTCCATACAGCATACCTGGACTTGGCTAAGGCCTTCGACACAATACCCCACTCAGGCATCACAGATAAGCTCAACAGCTTAAAAGTAAACCCTTATGTCACTAGATGGGTTGCAAACTGGCTGAAGGACAGAAGCCATAAAGTTAAAATCGCTGGAGCAATGTCAGACTCAAAGCCAGTCACAAGTGGTGTCCCACAGGGATCTGTCCTGGGACCCCTCTTGTTCGGCATTTATTTCTCAGACGTTAAAGCAAACATGGGAGGGCTGTGGCTGAAAAATTCGCAGATGACTGCTAACTAGGCGCCATAGTCGATACTCCAGCAGACACACACATTCTACAAAAAGGCCTCACAGAAATGGACAACTGGTGCCTGAGTCACAGCCTTAAACTAAATGCCAAAAAATGTATAGTCATCCCCTTTGGGAAAAACGAAGTATCCACAAATTATCACATAGACAGCAACCCACTGAGTACGGAAAAAGTAATCAGAGACCTAGGGACCCAAGTCGACAGCGACCTCTCATTTGACACCCACGTTGCCAAAGTGGTAAGAAAAACATTCTACCTTGCACACCTCATCATGAAGGGATTCACATCCAGATCCAAGGATGTCATTGTACCCCTATATTCCTCCCTCATCAGACCCATGATTGAGTACAATGCCCCATTTGGTATGTACCTCACCCGACATTTGCAACAGCTGGAGAGACCACAAAAGTACCTCACCAAGAGGATCAAGGGTCTCCAACATGTCTTATTCTGCCAGACTAAAGAAACTTCAGCTCTATTCAGTAGCATACCGCCTGCTCAGAGGTGATCTCTGCCTGACGTACAAGACTATGTCCAATCAGGATATGATGGACATGCTCCACCTCAAAAAATCCAAATCCATCAGGACCACGAGAGCTAAAGACTTAAACCTCGGCACAAGTATGAATAGGACATGCTGGAGGGATAGATTCATAACCCAGAGGCTTCCCATGCTTTGGAATAAGATCCCAGTTCGTATTAGGCAGAGCCCCTCACTGACTCTCTTCATGAGAAATCTTGATGAGTGGATGGGAGATCTTAAGTTTACCCCAGGGGTCACATCTGTGTCACTGCTAGACAGGGGCACAGTAAACTAATTCTATTATATAAGGGGACCTTCATTGTGTCACTACTAGACAGAGGAACAGTATTCTAAATTTATTCTGTACATTTTTGTACCATTTCATGTGGTGGCAAAAGCCGCATCACTATGGCTAGGCTTACAAATGCCCCAGGGCAGATAGCCTAGTACTATATTATGAAACTATTTATGGTAAGTGTACACAACTGTACTATGTTCTTCGTGTTTCACTGTTGCAGTCATTACATTTGGGTAGAATCCCAAAGCTATGGATGGGAGGATGTAACTAAACAGCATTAGGAGTGGCTATAAGGCCCTGCAGAACTGCAGTGGCAAAGCCTGCCCTGGATTTGTAGAAGAGAGGCAAATGATGCTTTGTGAAGGTATGAACAGAGCTCCAAGTAGCAGCTTCTAGAATGTCTTTGGTTGGAACCCCTTTGAGAAAACCTGAAGTAGGGGCAGCCCTGGTGGAATGTGATCTGATCCCCTTGGGCACAGGTTTACCATGGTGCAAATAGCAGAAACAAATGCAGTGGCTTATCCACTTAGAAATAGTATGCTTTGATATAGCCTTCCCCTATGACCCTGCAGCAAATGCTACCAGTAGTTGCTCAGACTTTCTTAGTGATTTGGTCTTGTTTAAGTAGAATATCTTAGTTATCTGTGTACATCTAATGAATGCAGAATCCACTACCCCTTGTTCTGTGGATTTAGGTAAAATGTTGGCAGGTGAATGGTCTGGTTAAGAGTCACACTGGATGCCATCTTAGGCATAAAAGAAGGATTGGTCCTGAGGGACACCCTGTCCGGGTAAAATATAATAAAAGGCTCCACTGCCATGAGAGCCTGCAGTTCTGAAACCTTTCTTGCTGAAGTGACTGCCAAGAGAAAAGCTGTTTTCCAGGATAGAAATATTATATCCGCAGTAGCTGCTGGTTCAAAGGAAGGCAGGGTGAGTTTTTCCAGCACAAAATTGAGGTCCCATGCAGGAGTTGGTGATGATCTGGGAGGCCTTAAAATTTTGGCCCCTCTAAGATGCTGTTTAAGCAGAAGATGAGAAAAGAGGGGAGGTTCTGTGTTGTAATGAGCTGAGATGGCAGAGGCATGGATTTTTATTGAAGAAAAAGACAGGCCCTTGTCAAGCATCTCAGTCAAATATTGTAAAATCTGAGGAATATTGGGCTTTGCTGTGTCTGTTCCTTGTGCTTGTTTGCAAGCACAGAATCTCTTCCATTTATCAGCATAAGATTTTCTAGTGCTAGACCTTCTGGCTTCCAAAATGACATCCATCACCGATTTACTGAGAGGTGCTGTTTGAATAATTAATTGATCAGCCATGCTGCAAGATTCAGGGTTTGGAGCAGTGTGTGCTAAATTTGATTGTTATGCTGAGACAGTAGATGAGGTATTTGAGGCAAGTACCATGGAGGAAGTTGAGATATATTCATTAGAAGTGGGTACCAGTGCTGGCGAGGCCAGTCCGGTGCAACTAGGATCATTTTTGTTTTTTCCTGTCTGACTTTTAGTAAGACCTTGGAGAGTAGAGGCAGAGGAGAAAGGCATAGACTGATAGGTTTTTCCAGCTGAAGGATAGGGCATTCACTTTCCATGCTTTTTTGTGATGAGTTCTTGTGCAGAATTTGTCAAACTGATAATTTTGGGGAGAGGCAAACTGATCTATGCCTGGGCTCCTCCATTTCTATGTTACCATGCTGAAGATTTGTGGATCCAGTTTCCATTCATGTGGGTCCATAAGATTTCTGCTTAGGTCATCTGCCAGAATATTTTGTTTTCCTGGCAGGAATTGAGCTTGAAGATGTATTTGGTAAGTCAAGGCTGTGTTCCACAAGGCCATGGCTAGTCTGTAAAGGGGATAGGAATGTGTACCCCCACTGCTTGTTTATGTACCACATAACTGTGGTGTTGTCCATCTTTATCAGTAGCTGTCCTACATGAAGTAAGTCCTTGAAGGATGTCAGAGCAGTCTGAACAGCTAGCATCTCTTTCTGTTTGATATATAGATGCATTTGGTTTGGGCTCCATTTGCCCTGAATGCATCCCCCCGCCAGGTGGGACCCCCACGCATAGTATGATGCGTCTGTAGTTAGGGTTTGGGTGGCAGGGGGTAGAGAGAATGACGGTCCCTTGTTTTGGTGACATGTCTCTGCCCACCAAAGAAACTCCTGTTGTAGGCAGAGAATGAGAGGAATCATGGTTTCCAGACTGACAATGTTGACTTCATAAACTTT